>NC_092337.1:367882500-368045000 GCF_046630445.1 Rutidosis leptorrhynchoides | reverse complement strand
AGTTAGTATATCATATAGATATAGAACATGTGTTTAGTTGATTTTAAAAGTCAAGTTAGAAGGATTAACTTTATTTGCGAACAAGTTTTGAATTAACTAAACTATGTTCTAGTGATTACAAGTTTAAATCTTCGAATAAGATAGTTATATATATATGAATCGAATGATGTTATGAACATCATTACTACCTCAAATTTAGTAGGTAAACCTACTGGAATTAACAAAAATTGATCTAGTTTCAAAGGATTCTTGGATGGCTTGAAAGTTCTTGAAGTAGAATCACGACACGAAAACAAGTTCAAGTAAGATTTTCACTCGAAATAAGATAGTTATAGTTATAGAAATTGAATCAAAGTTTGAATATGAGTATTACCTTGTATTATAAAGATATCTTACTATAAATAAGAAAGATTTCTTGAGCTTAGATGATTACTTGGATTGGATTAGAAAGCTTGGAAGTAATCTTGCAAACTTGATAGTATTCTTGATTTTATGAAACTAGAACTTATAGAATTTATGAAGAACACTTAGAACTTGAAGATAGAATTTGAGAGAGATCAATTAGATGAAGAAAATTGAAGAATGAAAGTGTTTGTAGGTGTTTTTGGTCGTTGGTATATGGATTAGATATAAAGGATGTGTAAGTTTGTTTTCATGTAAATAATTCATGAATGATTTATAATATTTTTTGTAATTTTGTGAGATATTTCATGCTAGTTGCTAAATGATGGTTCCCACATGTTTAGTGACTCACATGGGCTGCTAAGGAGCTGATGATTGAGTGTATATACCAATAGTATATACATCTTAGAAGCTGTGTATTGTACGAGTACGAATACGGGTGCATACGAGTAGAATTGTTGATGAAAATGAATGAGGATGTAATTGTAAGCATTTTTGTTAAGTAGAATTACTTTGATATATGTCATGAAGTCTTCCAAAAAGTGTATTAATACATCTTAATACACTATATGTATATACATTTAACTGAGTCGCTAAGTCATCGTTAGTCGTTATATGTAAGTGTTGTTTCGGAACCTTTAAGTTAACGATCTTGTTAAATGTAATTGATCCATTGTTATTACACTTAAATGAGATGTTAAATTGCTATGTTAACATGTTAACATGGTGTATTAATATATCTTAATATCATATATATATATATATATATATATATATATATATATATATATATATATATATATATATATATATATACATATATATATATATATATATATATATATGTGTGTGTGTGTGTGTGTGTGTGTGTGTGTGTGTGTGTGTAAAATACTATTACAACGATAATGTTACATATATGTATTGTTTCGAAATACTTAAGTTAATAGTCTCATCTTACTCGTGTAGTTCCTTGTTAATACGCTTAATGATATATGTAATTATCATTTCATGATGTTAAACATAGTGTATTAATATCTTAATATGATACATATGTATTTAGTAAGACGTTGTTATAACGATAATCATTATATTTATCGTTTCGAGTTTTCTTAATTCAATAGTCTCATTTTATATATATAATTCATTGTTAATATACATAGTGAGATACTTTCTTATCATAATATCATGTTAACTATATAAATATCCATTTATATAACACCATGTAGTTCTTACAAGTTTTTAACGTTCGTGAATCGTCGGTCAACTTAGGTGGTCAATTGTCTATATGAAACTCATTTCAAATAATCAAGTCTTAACAAGTTTGATTGCTTATCATGTTGGAAACATTTAATCATGTAAATATCAATCTCATTTAATATATATAAACATGGAAAAGTTCGGGTCACTACAGTACCTACCCGTTAAATAAATTTCGTCTCGAAATTTTAAGCTGTTGAAGGTGTTAACGAATCTTCTGAAAATAGATGCGGGTATTTCTTCTTCATCTGATCTTCACGTTCCCAGGTGAACTCGGGTCCTCTACGAGCATTCCATCGCACCTTAATGATTGGTATTTTATTTTGCTTAAGTCTTTTAACCTCACGATCCATTATTTCGACGAGTTCTTCGATGAATTGAAGTTTTTCATTGATTTGAATTTCGTCTAACGAAATAGTGAGATCTTCTTTAGTAAAACATTTCTTCAAATTCGAGACGTGGAAAGTGTTATGTACAGTCGCGAGTTGTTGTGGTAACTCAAGTCGGTAAGCTACCGATCCGACACGATCAATAATCTTGATTGGTCCAATGTACCTTGGATTTAGTTTCCCCCATTTACCAAATCGAACAACGCATTTTCAAGGTGAAACCTTAAGCATGACCATCTCTCCAACTTCAAATTCTATGTCTTTTCTTTTAATGTCCGCTTAACTCTTTTGTCGACTTTGGGCGGTTTTCAACCGTTGTTGAATTTGAATGATCTTCTCGGTAGTTTCTTGAATTATCTTCGAAACCGTAATCTGTCTATCCCCCACTTCACTCCAAAAAATTGGAGACCTGCACTTTCTACCATAGAGTGCTTCAAACATTGCCATCTCAATACTCGAATGGTAACTGTTGTTGTAGGAAAACTCTGCTAATGGTAGATGTCGATCCCAAATGTTTCCAAAATCAATAACACATGCTCGTAGCATGTCTTCAAGCGTTTGTATCGTCCTTTCACTCTGCCCATTAGTTTGTGGATGATAGACAGTACTCATGTCTAGACGAGTCCCTAATGCTTGTTGTAACGTCTGCCAGAATCTTGAAACAAATCTGCCATCCCTATCAGAGATAATAGAGACTGGTATTCCATGTATGGAGACAACTTCCTTCAAGTATAGTCTTGCTAACTTCTCCATTTTATCATCTTCTCTCATTGGCAGAAAGTGTGCTGACTTGGTGAGACGATCGACTATTACCCAAATAGTATCATAACCACTTGCAGTCCTTGGCAATTTAGTAATGAAATCCATGTTAATGTTTCCCATTTCCATTCCGGGATTTCAGGTTGCTGAAGTAGACCTGATGGTTTCTGATGTTCAGCTTTGACCTTAGAACACGTCAAACATTCTCCTACGTATTTAGCAATATCGGCTTTCACACCCGGCCACCAAAAGTGTTTCTTGAGATTTTTGTACATCTTCCCCGCTCCTGGATGTATTGAATATCTGGTTTTATGTGCTTCCTTAAGTACCTTTTCTCTCATATCTCCAAACTTTGGTACCCAAATTCTTTCAGCTCTATATCGAGTTCCGTCTTCCCGAATATAAAGGTTTTTCTCTGACCCTTTAGGTATTTCATTTTTCAAATTCCCTTCTTTTACAACTCCCTGTTGCGCCTCCTTTATTTAAGTAGTAAGGTTAGTACTGTGACGACCCGGGAATTTCTGACTAAATTTAAACTTAATCTTTATTTGATTTCGATACGATAAGCAAAGTCTGTAATGTTGAATCACAAAAATTTAGAATTATTTTATATATTCATTTGACTTTCGACCATTCCCGACGATTCACGAACAATTATTTGTAAATAACTAAATGTTTATAAATGTGTAAATGTAAATGTGTAAATGTAAATGTGTATATGTATATGTGTATATGTAAACAAAAGTACATATAATAATTTGAATTAGTAATATATCAATTAATCATTTGAATTAAATAGATAGTGTAATGTACAAAATAAATAAGATGTTATTAAATAAATATATAAATGTATAACTATATATATATATATATATATATATATATATATATATATATATATATATATATATATATATATATATATAAATAGATATATTAATATCATTAATTATATTGTTATTATTGCTAGTATACTTATTATAAATTAATAACATCATCAGATTTTTTTATTAAATAGATTTATTAATTAATTGTATTTACTATAAAAATTATAAAAAGGAATCAAACAAAAATCGTACCATCTGTTTCATTCAACTGTATTAAACTCCTAAAATCCGTCTCTGATTTGATTCCATTGTCCATACAGTCCAAGAATCTGTTTAACGTCCTAATCTGCTTTTCATTTTTTTTTTATTTTTTTCTCTTGTCTTCCTTCCTGAGTAATTATCCAGTCGACATTCTCCATGGACTATAAAACAATAGAATTTTTCAGTGTATTGTCTAACTCTCTAAGTCTTTTCATTTATCAAGTTAACTAACCTGAATTTTCGAAATTAAATTGAAAAATAAGAAGAACACAGGTACCAGTTCTGTTCTTGTATCTTTTTATCAATTCCTCGAATTCGAACTCTATTTTAAAATGTAACAATGCAGTTTTATTAGTAATCACTCCCTAAAACTATCTGCAAAACCTCGAATTTCAATTGTTAATATCAACTTCAAATTTTGCAGTCAAAGGTATTTTCCAAAAAGTCAAAAATTTGTGTTCATCCCCAAATTTGATTTCGTTTTAAGGTTTCTGTTAAAATTGATAATTTATAAAGATCATATGAATGAATTCAAACCTAAGTCATGTTATAATCAAGGCCTGAAAATTCCTCAAATCCATAATCAATAATTTTTTTTTTTAAAACTTCGAAGAACAGTCAGCGAAGCTGCTACTGCTCTTTTGATTTTTTTTATTTTTTTGTTTTAATTAACTCGATCGATCTCTTATTGTTGCTGTTTCATTTACAACTCTAAATTCAAATCAAATTCGTTTTCATGATCAGTCTGGTCGATTTGTTTTTAAGAAGAAGAAAAAATAGGAAACAGAAAAGAATATTGTTTATAATTAATTGAATCTGATATCTAACAGATAAACAAACCAGCTCAGTTGGTTAAGCGTGTTTACGGGTTAAGGAGTGGTCACGGTTTCGAGTCCAAGCATGGACTGTTATTTTTTTGGGACTCATTTTATTAAAGGTAGTCTCTAATTTTATAATTATAATTATAATTATTATTATTATTATTGTTATTGTTATTTTTATTGTTATTATTATTATTGTTGTATTTAGGATTATTATTATGTTAACGAATTAGTTAGAATAATTATTAGATAAAATTATGATTATACATATATATGTATACATATACATAGATTATTAATATAAATATGTTTATAAAGATGAGTAAACTTATAATTAAGTGTTGATGCAAAGATGAAATATTGTTATCATTAATATCATTAACTTATTATTATTACTATTATCATTAATATTATTACTATTATTATTATTATAAATTATTGATTACAAAAGACAATGAATAAAACTAAAGTAAATATATGTAAATGCTAGTAATTGTAATATTAGAAATTTTGAAGAAATTAGGATTATGAGAACGATATGTATGATATTAATAGAGAAAATCATCAGTATTGACAATAAATGATATTAGGATAAGTATGAAATTTATTTATGTTCATGGATTATATATGTACGTATAACACAGCTTTGAAACTTTAGTATAAGTATTATTACTAATATTATCATAAGTATCATTTCATAATTATTAGAAATATTATTATTATCATCAAAAATATTATTGATATTATATCATTATTAATATTAGTATGATTATCATTAATAGTATTGTTATTATTAAAAACTATTATCATTATTATTCTTTTTACAAACATTATTATTTTGTTATCATTAAAGCTATTAATATTATTATTATCCAGTACTATTTATATCATTATTATCAAGCTAATATTATTTATGAAAATAAAAGTTTTTAAATGACGTTGTTAAGGTTATAAGTATTAAAATAAAGGGTGTAGATATAAAATTTATATTTAAATTACATAACTTAACTATATTAATAATTATATACATTTATATAATATGAAAATATATAAATATTTAATAAAACTTACGAATTATTAAATATATCAAGTACATCACTAATAATAATATACAAACTTATTCGATTACAAATATGTGTATTAATAAATATACAAACAATATAGGTTCGTGGATCCGAGGCCAACCCTGCATTGTTCAGTTGTTCAATATAGTCATATGTATTTTTACTACAAAATACATTATGGTGAGTTTCATTTGTTCCCTTTTTACTCATTACATTTTTGGGCTGAGAATACATGCAAATGCTTTATTAACTGTTTTACAATATTTATATGCGTGAGTTTCATTTGCCTTTTTACCCTTTTTATTTTTGGGCTGAGAATACATGCGCAAATTTTTATAACTGTTTTACGAAATAGACACAAGTAATTGAAACTACATTATATGGTTGGATGATCGAAATCGAATATGCCCCTTTTTATTAAGTCTGGTAATCTAAGAATTAGGGAACAGACACCCTAATTGACGCGAACTCTAAAGATAGATCTATCGGGCCCAACAAGCCCCATCCAAAGTACCGGATGCTTTAGTACTTCGAAATTTATATCATGTCCGAAGGAGGATCCCGGAATGATGGGGATATTCTTATATGCATATTGTGAATGTCGGTTACCAGGTGTTCAATCCATATGAATGATATTTTGTCTCTATGCATGGGATGTATATTTGTGAGAGCTGAAAATGAAAATCTTGTGGTCTATTAAAATGATGAAAATGAATGTTTATGTTAAACTAATGAACTCACCAACCTTTTGGTTGACACTTTAAAGCATGTTTATTCTCAGGTACGAAAGAAATCTTCCGCTGTGCATTTTGATCATTTTAAAGATATTACTTGGAGTCATTCATGACATATTTCAAAAGATGTTGCATTCGAGTCATTGCGTTCATCAAGATTATTATTAAGTCAATTATAGTTGGATATTTTATGAAATGGTATGCGTGTCGTCAACGTTCGATGTAAAGCAAGTTTGTCTTTTAAAAACGAATGCAATGTTTGTAAAATGTATCATATAGAGTTCAAGTACCTCGCGATGTAATCAACTATTATGAATCGTTTGTAATCGATATGGACTTCGTCCAGATGGATTAGGACGGGTCTCTTTAAGTACGAATAATTATATTCATAGCTTTTACCCGTATAGGTTCTCTGTCCTTTCTACTCAAAGCGTCGGCTACCACATTCGCCTTCCCCGGGTGGTAACGAATCTCGAAATCGTAATCATTCAATAACTCAATCCATCTACGCTGCCTCATGTTCAGTTGTTTCTGATTAAATATGTGTTGAAGACTTTTATGGTCGGTATATATAATACTTTTGACCCCATATAAATAGTGCCTCCAAGTCTTTAATGCAAAAACAACCGCGCCTAATTCCAAATCATGCGTCGTATAATTCTGCTCGTGAATCTTCAATTGTCTAGATGCATAAGCAATTACCTTCGTTCGTTGCATTAATACACAACTGAGACCTTGCTTTGAGGCGTCACAATATATCACAAAATCATCATTCCCTTCAGGCAATGACAATATAGGTGTCGTACTTAACTTTTTCTTCAACAATTGAAACATTTTCTCCTGCTCATCCTTTCATTCGAATTTCTTCTCTTTATTTGTTAATGCAGTCAAGGGTTTTGCTATTTTGGAAAAATCTTAGATGAATCTTCTGTAGTAACCAGCTAGTCCTAAAAATTGGCGTATATGTTTCGGAGTTTTCGGGGTTTCTCATTTTTCAACAGTTTCAATCTTCACCGGATCCACCTGAATACTTTCTTTGTACACTATGTGACCGAGGAATTGAACTTCTTCCAACCAAAATGCACACTTTGAAAATTTAGCGTACAGTTTTTCTTTTCTCAACAACTCTAGCACTTTTCTCAAATGTTCTTCGTGCTCTTGATCATTCTTTGAGTAAATAAGTACGTCATCGATGAAAACAATGACAAACTTGTCAAGGTATGGTCCACACACTCGGTTCATGAGGTCCATACAGCTGGTGCGTTAGTTAAACCAAACGGCATAACCATAAACTCGTAATGACCATAACGCGTCCTAAAAGCAGTCTTCGGAATATCATCCTCCTTCACCCGCATTTGATGATATCCGAAACGTAAATCAATCTTCGAATAAATTGACGAACCTTGTAATTGATCAAATAAGTCGTCGATTCTAGGTAGTGGGTAACGGTTCTTGATGGTAAGTTTGTTCAACTCTCGGTAGTCGATACACAACCTGAATGTACCATCTTTCTTCTTAACAAACAAAACATGGGCTCCCCACGGTGACGTGCTTGGTCGAATGAAACCTTGCTCTAAAAGTTCCTGTAATTGGCTCTGGAGTTCCTTCATTTAGCTGGGTGCAAGTCTATATGGAGCACGGGCTATTGGTGCAGCCCCTGGTACCAAGTCTATTTGAAATTCAACGGATCGGTGTGGAGGTAATCCGGTAATTCTTTTGGAAATACATCGGGAAACTCTTTTGCGACGGGAACATCATTGTTGTTCTTTTTTTCGGTTTGTGCTTTCTCGACATGTGCTAGAACATCATAGCAACCTTTTCTTATTAGGTTTTGCGCCTTCAAATTACTAATAAGGTTTAGCTTCGCGTTGCTCTTTTCTCCGTACACCATTAAGGGTTTTCCTTTTTCTCGTATGATGCGAATCGTATTTTTGTAACAAACGATCTCTGCTTTCACCTCTTTCAACCAGTCTATTCCGATTATCACATACTCCCTAACTCTACTGGTATCAAATCAAACTTAAACATTTCGCTAACCAGTTTAATTTCTCGATTCCGACATATATTATCTGCTGAAATTAATTTACCATTTACTAATTCAAGTAAAAATTTATTATCCAAAGGCGTCAATTGACAACTTAATTTGGCACAAAAATCTCTACTCATATAGCTCCTATCCGCACCCAAATCAAATAAAACATAAGCAGATTTATTGTCAATGAGAAACGTACCCGTAACAAGCTCCGGGTCTTCCTGCACTTCTGCCGTATTAATATTGAAAACTCTTCCATGACTTTGTCCATTATTTTTCTCTGGGTTCGGGCAATTACTCCTAATGTGGCCCGGTTTTCCACATCCATAACAAACAAAGGCGGCACCTACTTGTTCTGACATTATCTGTTCTTTTATTTCTGTTATTCATTGGGCCGTAGACCTCACACTTTCTCGCACCATGGCCAGTTCTTTTACACTTGGTACAAAATGTCGTGCAGAACTCATTCGGGCGGTACTCTTCACACCTTTGGCATGGCTTTTTTCTGATTATTATTGTTATAGGAATTGTTGTTGTTGCGGTTGTTATTGATGTTGGGACGATTGTTGTGGTGGTTATTGTTGTTAGGATGGTTGTTGTAGTTGTTGTTGGAATGATTGTTGTTGCGTTTGTTGTTGCGATAATTGTTGCGATTGAAGTTGTGATTGTTGTGTTGATTGTTAAAATTGTGACCCTTATCACTGGTTTCTTCCCACTTTCTTTTGATTTGTTTCGTGTTGGCTTCTTCGGCCGTCTGCTCTTTAACTCTTTCCTCAATCTGATTTATGAGTTTATGAGCCATTCGACTCGCCTTTTGTATGGAAGCGGGCTCGTGTGAACTTATATCTTCTTGGATCCTTTCTGGTAACCCTTTTACAAATGCGTCGATTTTCACCTCTTCATCTTCGAATGCTCTCGGGCACAATAAGCACAACTCCGTGAATCGTCGTTCGTACGTGGTAATATCGAATCCTTGTGTTCGTAATATTTTAAGCTCTACTTTTAGCTTGTTGACCTCGCTTCTGGGACGATACTGCTCAGTCTTCAGATGTTTGAATGCTGACCACGGTAGTGCGTACGCAGCATCTTGTCCCACTTGTTCTAGATAGGTATTCCACCATGTTAACGCAGTACCTGTGAAGGTATGCGTAGCGTTCTTTACTTTGTCTTCTTCAGTACACTTACTTATGGCAAACACCGATTCAACCTTTTCGGTCCACCATTTCAATGCGATTGGACCCTCAGTTCTATCGAATTCCAGAGGATTACAGGCAATGAATTCTTTGTAGGAGCATCCTACATGATCTCTTGTGGCGTTATTTGCATTGCTAGATTCTGAGTTATTGTTGTTGTTTTGCTTTGCGGCCTGTACTGCGGCTGTGTTTGCTGCAAGGAAAACACGGAAGTCTTCCTCGCTCATGTTCAAATTCTGACGAGTCGTCGGTGCCATTTCCTTCAAAAATAGCCCAAAAGAATTAAGTTAATCACATAGAATATTAAGAGTAGTCAATAGTATTTCGTAGCATAATATGAACTCATTTATAAAAGCTTTTTCTTCATATTAGCGTTTTATAGTTTTAATTCGGGTAGTACCTACCCGTTAAGTTCATACTTAGTAGCTAATATACCATTCAACTACTACAATTCTATATGAAAAACTGATTATAATAATATTTCGCGTTCAAACTTTTATACAAAAATTTACAAACTTACAATACCGCTATTATACATAAAGCATGAAATATAGCACACAATCACTTTGATACAAAATAGTTGTGACAATATTCCTAGTTAATACGAAATTCGTTCAGCAAAGGCAATAAAAACACGTAATTCATAAGTCCAGAAACAAGTCATGCATTCTGGTTTTACTAAGACTACTTCCCATCCTTGGTCTTGTGGAACATAACCGTTGTGGCCGTTGACAAGACAGCATGTTGTAACGTCGTCAAAGGGACGAGGGTTTCGTAATGCCCAACAGCCCTGTAATAATCTAAAAACCTTGTTTCTCACCCCAACTACTGAATCCGTCACTTGTGGGAAGGTTTTATTTAAAAGTTGTAATCCGATGTTCTTTTTCTCACTTTGGTGAGAAGCGAACATCACTAACCCGTAAGCATAACATGCTTCTTTATGTTGCATGTTAGAAGCTCTTTCTAACTCACGAAGTCCTACGTTGGGATATGTTGAGTCAAAATAGGTTCTTAACCCGTAGCGTAAAATTGTATTTGGGTTCTCCGCATTTAACGCTTTAAAGAAAACACGGCGTAACTTACGGTGTCCCCAATGTGATATACCCCATCTTTTAAATGAAAGCCTTTTATAAACTAAGGCATGCCTGGAACGTTCTTCAAATGTTCTACAAACTAATTTTGCCGTAAATAATTGTGCCGACGAATTCTGACCGACTTTAGACAATATTTCATCACTCATGTCCCCGGATAGGTCTTCTAAAATTTTTGGTTGTTTATCCTTAACATCCATTTTTTGTTTTTATACTGTAAAAATAGACGAGAGTTAGATTCGTAAAATATAATTATCAAATAATACAAGCACACTTATTTTACATATTTTACACCTCATGATTACAACTCTTTATTCCGACTCACTAGTTTCTTCCTCTTCGGACCTGTTTCGTTTTGCTAATTTTCTAGGGATATATGATGTTCCTCTAATACGACCCGTTGTTTTCACAAATGTTTTAGAAAAACCTGGTGGCTTAGAGGTTCCCGGGTTATTGTTACAACTTAAGAAATACGGGTGTTGACGATACATATAAAGTTCATCGGGGTTGGAATCAGGTTTCTCTATTTTGATGCCCTTTCCCTTATTATTTTCTTTTGATTTTTCAAATTGGGTCGAGGTAATTTCTATAACATCATCGGAATCCTCATCGGGATCCGATTCATCGGAAAATTGGTAATCTTCCCAATATTTTGCTTCTTCGACGGAAACACCATTGACCATTATTAACTTTAGTCCATTGTGAAGGGACCCGTTCATATACATTATAAACGATTCACAATAGTTGATTACGTCGCGAGGTATTTGACCTCTATATGATACATTTTACAAACATTGCATTCGATTTTAAAAGACAATCTTTCTCTTACAACGAAAGTTGACGGCATGCATACCATTTCATAATATATCCAACTATAATTGACTTAATAATAATCTTGATGAACTCGACGACTCGAATGCAACGTCTTTTGAAATATGCCATGAATGACTCCAAGTAATATTTCTAAAATGAGCAAATGTACAGCGGAAGATTTCTTTCGTACCTGAGAATAAACATGCTTTCAACTGTCAACCAAAAGGTTGGTGAGTTCATTAGTTTATCATAAATAATTATTTCCATTATTTTAATAGACCACAAGATTTTCATATTTCATAAACATCATTCTCATATCAGGCATTTCGCAAACTGCATAGAGATAAAAATCATTCATATGGTGAACACCTGGTAACCGACCTTAACAAGATGCATATAGAACATCCCCATCATTCCGGGACACCCATCGGACATGATAAACTCGAAGTACTAAAGCATTCCAAATTCCAGAATGGGGCTTGTTGGGCCCGATAGATCTATCTTTAGGATTCACGTTAATTAGGGGTGCACTAATTCTCAAAATTAGTGATGTTCCCTAATTCTTAGATTACCAGACTATAAAGGGGCATATTCGGTTTAATAATCCAGCCATAGAATGTAGTTTTAAGTACTTGTGTCTATTTCGTCAAACATTTATAAAGCAACGCATGTATTCTCAGTCCCAAAAATATATTGCAAAAGCATTTAAAAAGGGAGTAATAAAACTCACAATACTGTATTTTGTAGTAGAAATACATATGAAGTCATTGAACAAATGCAGGGTTGACCTCAGATTCACGAACCTATATCATTTGTATATATATTAAAATATATATTTGTAATCAGACAAACATATACATTATTATTAGTGATATAATTTTTATATTAATAAACTATATATCTTATTAAGTATATTTATTTTATATATTTTAATAAATAAGATATTAATATAGTTTTATGATGTGTACTAAGTATATTGTTATCTGAATATTATTCGTTAGTTAACTCTATGAAAATATTAAAATAAGGATAATAATACTATTAGATTTAATAATAATAATAATAATAATAATAATGAAAACTTTATATAAATTTATAATTTTAATGATACTTATAATGTTAAAAATAATGATACTTCTAGTATTAATGATAACGGTAATAATACTGATATTAATAATAACTATAAAAAATAACCATTTTAATTACTAAAAATAATAATTTTAGTAGTAGTTCATTAATGATACTTATGTTATTAATAATAGTAATAATCATAATAATAATCATAATTGTAATTAGAGTTATGATAATAATAATTTTAATAAAGGGTAACTAATACTTTGTATTAGTAATAATAATAATAACTAATGTTCATAATATTTAATGAAAATAATACTAATAATGATTATAATTCTGATACTTAACGATAATAATAATAATAATCATCATCATCATAGTATTCATAACAATTAATAATTAATAAAAATCATAATAACAATAATAATAATATTAATAATAATTTGATATGGAAAACTACCTTTAGAAAGCCCCCCTTTAAAAAAAAAAATGACGCGAGCAGGGCTCGAACCCGAGACCTCTCGCTTCCCCAAAGCTCTCCTAAACCATTCTGCTATGCTTGCTTTTTCTGTTATGTAACACTAACCGTATATATATATATATATATATATATATATATATATATATATATATATATATATATATATATATATATATATATATATATACCTAGTATTTTTTTATCCCTCTTCTTCATATCATCGAGCAGAATGATCCAACTCCAATCCCAACATTTAATTATCATATTAACTTAGGTTCCCAGATGAAACTAACTAATGGTTGATCGAGGTGTTTAAAACAGATGAGATAATAAAAAAAATTAAAAAGGCTGTAACAGCAAAAATGTTGAACGAAGAACATGAAAATTGATATCGGTTTTTAGAATGTTTTAGTTAAAGGTTATAACATGAAAAAGTTTAGAAATCGTTCATGGAAACTTTATGAATCATCAATTGAACTCAAATCGTATCACATATCTCGAATTTGATTAAAGAACAACGGTTGACTTTATTTTTCAAAATCTTTGACTTCGAAAATTCATGATTAATTAGAAAAATTAGAACCTGAAAACTTATAGATAATTCGAATGGACGATTCCTAACACCTTTGCGTTTTTAGATTTTGAAGATTGATACATAATCGAGCTTTTGGTAAAAAAATAAAATGAAACAGAGGTTCTTCGATAGTTTTTTAAAAATTTCTGTTAGATTAGCAAATATAATCTTTTTAGAATGGTTGTAATTCAAGATGAGAGTGTGAGGCTGAATGAATTCGTTCATAATATTGACCAATTGTTTGTTTTATACTCGATTGATCGTTTGACAGGAAAGTTCATAACAGACAGAGCATAAAGGAAAAATTAAAAAGGAAGAAAGGGATTTGTAATAGATTTTGGATTACTTGCTTGTTTATTTACTGCTATAAATTTGTACGACCAGTTATCAAGAATCAATCGCCTACAGTGTTGAGAATGATGGAAAACAGAATACGGATTATGCTGAAATTTTTATACGGATTTATTTATTTATTTAGCAGTATATGTACCATATATGTATCTGTATAACGTGAATCTATTTTTCTGCATAACTATAATCATAATCTTGATATTATATTAATACTGTTAATAATTACAATAATAATAATAATTCATAATATTAATAGTAATATTAATACTAATTATAATGATAATAAAAGTAATAACAATTCATAATAATAATAATTCTTAGTGGTATTGATATTAATAGTATTATTAATGATAATTAATAATAATACTAATAATAATTACTTTTTATAATATTTATAATACTAATAAGTATTAACAATGATATTAACTATAAAATTGATAATAATAATCTTATTCATGATAATAATACTATTTATAATATAATTGATGTTATTAATGATAATAATAATAATAACATATCAATTTATGTATATCAAACTCCATATTTCTATTTTAAAATAATAATATGACTAATACTGATTTCAATATTAATATTAATATTATTAATAATAATAATAATGAAAGTAATAATAATATTTGTATAACACTTATATTTCTAATTTGTAATTACATGTAATGTATTAACCTTTCATTTTATTAATTATATAATATTTACTAATTATATAATATATATGATATGATCACACATATTGAATATTTAATAATTATACATCTTAATATATTACAATCTTCATACAATCAATAATTATGCATGGAAATTATACACACACACACACACATTAATTATATATATATATATATATATATATATATATATATATATATATATATATATATATATATATATATATATATATATATATATATATAATTATGATTTAATTATCAAGTAGGTAAATATATTAATTATATATATTGAAACAAAATAATCTCAGAGTATAACAATTTATACTTTTGTTAACATTGATATATTTTGTATATTCAATCTACTTTAAATAAATATTTTTAAATAACAAGTTTAAGTTTTATGTCATAATTACATAATAGTTCATTATTATAATTAATTTATAATATATAAATATTTACATGTATAATTATACATTTCTATTTGCGATTAAAGGTTCGTGAATCATTGGAATTAGTCACAGGGTAATTTAATATATGATAACAGTTCAAAATTTTTGAGACTTAACATTACAGACTTTGCTTATCGTATCAAAATCATTTAAAGATTAAGTTTAAATTTGGTCGGATTTTCCCAGGTCGTCACAGTACCTACCCATTAAAGAAATTTCATCCCGAAATTTGATCGAGGTCGTCATGGTTAACGATAAAAATGTTTTCATGACGAATATGAGTTGATAAATAGAGTTTTATTACTGTTGAGTAATATGGATAAGATAATTCGATTTTGTTAAAAGTACGAGTGAAGCTATCACAAAAGAGTGATATAAAGATTTAACTTTTGACGTAGTCACGGTGGATTTTCGGAATTCAAGGGATTTAAAGATAATCTTTGAAATCTATAAAAGATTTGATTCTTCGATAATTAAGGAAATTAAGATCTCTATAATTAAATGCGGTCATCTGTCTCGATTGTTACATCTGATTTTTCCTTTATAAATTAAACTCTCCCGTTCCATTATTCTCACCATTCCTATACTTTCTTTCTTAGTTCGTACATCCAAAAGATTATGAAAATGCTAAATTCAGTTCTAATCCTTGATATTTTCCTAATTATCATTTCTGCCATCCTTCTTTTCAATCTTCCACCAGAAAAATCTGTTTACTTTTACTATTACCTTGGGGTGATACTATTCTTAATTCTACCGTGTCTTTATATTGTTATTCGTATTAATATCCACAGTTTATAACCTCCGTGTTGCTATTGGGCTTTATATTTTCTTTTATATTTTGGAGCTCTTTGCCTTTTTATTCTCCTCTCGACCTCTAGTAAAGCGAGTAATGGTCCAGAATTCGTAGGTATAGAGTTTCGAATGACTATAATATTCTAAGCAGAGAGGAACGTATTAGTACGATTTGATTTGTCAAATTACCAGAATATCTGGGAAAGATAGAACTATCAGGAAGATAAGTTCTCGATATGTTTGGAGATTAGGTAGAATATAAGAGTCGTGTAACATGGCACATGATGACGTTATAATCTGTGAATCATCACATTCCTCTAGAAACTCAGCATGACTTATTATATTATAATCACGTTAATCAAGTGTCATTATATTATACTAACTCATGCATCAATTTCCAACACTACTTCAAAATCATTCATAATTTAAATTCGAATTTTTCAGAATTTAGAAACTAAAATAGTTTCCTTTTATGATATATCACAGATAGATCGGAGAGATAATTAATATCGGACGAGAATATTTATGAAGATATCTTCAGAAATATTGAGGATATTTATAATGAAAGACACCATGATATCTTATAATCCTCGAATCAAAGGCTGATGAAGAAATTCATTCACGATGATTTAGAGCGATTAAGGAGCAAGGTATTCGCTAAAGATTTCATCAGAAACAGAATCATCAGGATTCTTTATGTACAAGTTTAGTCCTTGTGATTTGTTCAAAGTCTCCTTCATGGTTTGCTCAATTCGTTTTTTTAATACCAAAATTTTTGAGCTTTTTCAGTATGTCACTCATTATTATCAAACTTTTGACTGTTAAAACAGTCTTCAGTTTTCACTGCTTCATCAACTTTTTCAAAACTCAGAAAACTGATTCATAGGCTAAAATGCTTTTCAGAAATTCAGAATGGAAGTTCGTAAATCCAGGAGATAGGAGTTATATATATATATATATATATATATATATATATATATATATATATATATATATATATATATATATATATATATATATATATATATATATATATATAAAATTTTTGTCGTAGAATCGTTGAGAAATTCGAGATTATCGATTGATGCTCCCCAGTATTTAGTATGGTAATTATCGTTACAAGATGTCAATGAGTTCATGATAAGACTTCATTAGGTAAATATAGTGATTTGTCGAAGAGATTTAAGCCAAAGAGCAACGAGGTTGCTGGTACGTCTGCTGGTAATATGGTGAAATATAAAAGGTTCCTCTGGTACAATAAAAGAGCACGCATATATATCAAGGTTATAATAAGGTTGTTTCGAATGAAGAGTCGAAGTTGACTTGCTGGAGCTGTGATAAAATTGGCTAAATTGAAAAAGATTTTGCAATGTTATTTTTGGTAATAACAATGCCTAAAGAGCTAGCACAGATATGTGTTAAACGTTTACTCAGGTTCCGAGTGTTTTCAGGTGCATAACTATATGCATCAATCTTTTCTTCCGTAGATGAAGTACGGTCGGTTCATCCTCTCGATTAAGGTGTTTTCAAGAATTATGAAAGGTGTGAACGCAGATTGTAATCGTCAAGATACAAATGAGGTTTAAGATGAGATCAAGTGGCAAACTTGAAGAAATGTTTAGTTTCATTTGTTATAATCAATATTTTAATTCATTTTAATTGTCGAATGTTATTAGTCCACAGTCGATAGTCCACAATTAACAGTCCAATAATTCATATATAGTTTAGTATATAATATTCGAATTAATTAATACGTATCATGACCCGTGTACATGTCTCAGACTCGATCACAACTCAAAGTATATATATTATTGTAGAATCAACCTCAACCCTGTATAGCTAACTCAAACATTACTGCATATAGAGTGTCTATGGTTATTCCAAATAATATATATAGATGCGTCGATGTGATATGTCAAAACCTTGTATACGTGTCCCGATATTTAAAGTGCGTAAAATAAATAGCAGAAATTAAATGACGATAAATAAAATTGCGATAAATAAATTGCGATAATTAAATTGCGATAAATAAATTGCGATAATTAAAATGTAATACGGAATTAATCAGTTAGCTAGGAACAGTTAGCTAGGAACAGTTATCGTGGATTCTTATCAAAATTCTTCTTATAGTTAAATTGTTTGTTTCTAACAAATTTTATTTTTGTCCAATGTTTTCTTCATTATGTCACTTGTTAGATTCTGATAGGTCAAAATCCAAATATGCAATTGAATGAAAATGGTTATTCTGCGGTGAACGAATACGTATAATTGTGGATGTAAGTAGGATAGTAAATGACTGTTAATCAGATTCGAAGAATGTACAGTGTAACTTATTAATGTCAAATCTAAATATTTCTCGGGTATTACCTACCCGTTAAAATATTTTCACCATTAACAGTTTGTACAAAAGAATTTTTAATTACAACCTTTATGAAAACATATTATAACACCCCTGATTTTTTTTTAAAATACAACGGAAGACCCGGTTATTATTAATATCATATAAAATGTGACAACCCGGAAATTTCCAACCAAATTTAAACTTTATC
Organism: Rutidosis leptorrhynchoides; assembly: GCF_046630445.1. NCBI lineage: Eukaryota > Viridiplantae > Streptophyta > Magnoliopsida > Asterales > Asteraceae > Rutidosis > Rutidosis leptorrhynchoides. The sequence goes on along the minus strand of NC_092337.1, from coordinate 368,026,401 downwards.
TTTATATTATTCTGACACGATAAGCAAAGTTTGTTAAGTTAAATCTCAAGAATTTTAAATTGTGTTCATACATTCATTATAACCTCGACCAAATTCCGACGATTCACGAACCGTTATATATAAATAAATATGTATATGTATATATATATATATATATAGATATATATATATATATATATATATATATATATATATATATATATATATATATATTATAACTTGAGAATATTAATAAAGTATTAAACGTATAATACTTTACATGAACGTATTGTTTCAATATGTTTATCGATGGAATTAGAAGATAATATCAAATGATTGATTTATCAGATATATTGTGATATGATTACGGGTCTATGTTATGAGGTCCACTGTGATTTAAGAAATCTATTCTTTTTGACAACATTCGAAAAATGGTAAAGTGATTTATAAGTAAGAACGTGAAGTGTAACTAACTTAGATGTTGGATATCGACAAGTTAAGTAACTCGACATTTTTCATTAAGATGATTTCATACGTTTATTTAACCTTTGAACTTTATCCCATGCTTCACCAACAGACTGTAATTTAAAAACATGAAACCTATTATGAATATATATGATTCTACTTTTCTAAAACGTTTTATGATATAACGATTTCCATTATTTTAACCTTTAAACAAAATGATTCTTAAAAATATATTTGGTTTTGAAAAACAAAATTATTATATTTATTTGATTTAGTTTCAAACGTACAAAAACGTTTTCAATTTAAAAAGAACTTTATTATTAAAACGTATATAACTTTTATAAATATCTAGAACCACTTTTGATAACTCATTACTTAACCAGTATGATAAAGATAACGATATTTATATTTTATTTTATTAAATATATATAACGATTTAAATTAATATTATATATATTTATACGCGTATTATACGTACATAGTTTTATACTTTTACTATACTTAAACTTTACCTTTACTTTATTTTTACTTTAACTTTAATAATTCACTTTAATAATTCATACTTTAATAATTCACTTTAATAATTTATACTTTAATAATTCACTTTAATAATTTATACTTTAATAATTCACTTTAATAATTCAAAAATCTATTATAAATAGAATTCAATAGGTTTCATTATTTCATAGAAACTTGAAAATATTTTTCTCTAAACTCTCTCAATCGATTTACATATATATATATTTACTCCGTATTATTTCAAGATATTATTAGTATACATAAAATATTACGTCGGAGTGCCGTCCGAGTGATTTCGAAATTGTTTTTTGAGTGGGATTGGATTAAGGAAATTATGGGTTATAGCTATGGAGGTGATTGGTTATGGTTCATGGGTATGCTCGTGAGGTCAATATAGTGTTTATCATCTCCGTTGCGTCTACGTACCTTTCCTGCAATATTGAATCTCAATATTGATACGTGAGTACTCATAATTTAACTTTTACATACTAATAGTGTATCCCTGACTAGTGCTCGAGTATATAGGATTATGCATGTTTGTACTTTTGATATTGCCTTTAGTTAGGTTATGTTGAATCCTGAATTAGTTATATATACGACTGAGATAAGGTATAAGATATGCATGTCGTTGGAAAGCTAGCGAAAAATTAAGAACTTTTCATTTAGATATCGAATGATTTCGATGAACGTATTTGAAGTTATAGTCCATCGAATGTTTGTATTATTATTAAAAATGATTATTATTATCGTCGTTATTATCGTCGTTCTAGTTTTATCTTATTATTATTATTATTATTATTATTATTATTATTATTATTATTATTATTATTATTATTATTATTATTATTATTATTATTATTATTATTATTATTATTATTATTATTATTATTATTATTATTATTATCTTTATCAATAAAAGGATTTATCATTAAAAATTGTTATTTTTATTATTTTTACTATCGTTATTATCATTAAAGTTATAATCAGTATTATTATTATTATTATTATTATTATTATCTAATTATTATTATTATCTAATTATTATTATTATTATTATTATTATTATCATAATTAATATATATATATATCATTATTTAAAATGGTTATTGTTATTATTATTATTATTATATTATCATTATCGTTAATAATGTTATAGTAATTATCATTATTAGTATTATTGTAATTAAAACTAATATTAGTAACACCTAATTATTTTGATTACTATTATTATCATTATTATGAACACAATATAAAAGACGATTAAAAGCTATTAAATGAAACGATTTGAAAATAATGAGTAAGAGTATCATGATAAAATTAAAATATTATAAGATATTGATTTAGATAAAATTATCGTTCTTATTATTTTTATCATTACTATTATTATTAAAAGTATCGTTAGTATCAAAACTATCATTTTAACAAAAATTATCATTTTAACAAAAATTATCATTTTAATAGAAATGTCATTGTTACTATAAAATATCATTTTTATTATCATTTTAAATAGAATTATTATTTTAAAGATAATATTAAAAATTATCGTAAATATTAAAGTTATCATAATTAGAATTATCGTTTTATCATAATATCATCTTAGTAATTATAAATATTGATATTTTTATAATAATAATTATTATCACAAAATAATACAACATTTACTTACTAACATTATAGATATTATTTTATCAAATAAATATGTAATACAAACATATTTTACTACGTGTAATAAATTACTTTAATAATACCTATCATATTATCTTTATGATATTAAATGTACCCTATAAATTTTATTACTTAATATATATAAAAGTATATTTTATTATATAAATTTTAATATAAAATTTTATTTATTAATAAATGAATTATATTATTTACTCTAATAAATCTTTTAAAAATATTTAAAAATATAAAACGATGATATTTAAAATATATTATAATCATGTATAAATTTTGGAAATCATTTTGAGTCAAACTGACTTTTGTTGACTTTTGCATATTAGTCTCGAGCATTATGATTGTGGTACACTATGACCTGACCTAATTGTTAGACAAATATTGACCAACATATAATTATATATAATTAATTTAGGTTCGTGAATCCGAGGTCAACCTTGCACTAGTTCAATGACGTTATATGTATTTTCACTACGAAATACAGTATGGTGAGTTTCATTTGCCTTTTTACCCTTTATATTTTTGGGCTGAGAATACATGCGCAATATTTATAAATGTTTTACAAAATAGACACAAGTACGTGAAACTACATTCTATGGTTGAATTATCGAAATCGAATATGCCCCTTTTTATTAAGTCTGGTAATCTAAGAATTAGGGAACAGACATCCTAATTGACGCGATTCCTAAAGATAGATCTGTTGGGCCCAACAAGCCCCATCCAAAGTACCGGATGCTTTAGTACTTCGAAATTTATATCATGTCCGAAGGAGGATCCCGGAATGATGGGGATATTCTTATATGCATATTGTGAATGTCGGTTACCAGGTGTTCAATCCATATGAATGATTTTTGTCTCTATGCATGGGACGTATATTTATGAGAACTGGAAATGAAATTCTTGTGGTCTATTAAAATGATGAAAATGAATGATTATGATAAACTAATGAACTCACCAACCTTTTGGTTGACACTTTAAAGCATGTTTATTCTCAGGTATTAAAGAAATTTTCCGCTGTGCATGTGCTCATTTTAAAGATATTAATTGGAGTCTTTCATGGCATATTTCGAAGAACGTTGCATTCAAGTCATTGAGTTCATTAAAGATTATTATTATTAAGTCAAGTTATAGTTGGATAGTGGATATTATGAAATGGTATGCATGCCTGTCTATTTTCGATGTAAAGAAAGTTTGTCTTTTAAAAACAAATGCAATGTTTGTAAAATGTATCATATAGAGGTCAAATACCTCGCGATGTAATCAACTATTGTGAATCGTTTATAATGTATATGAACGGGTCCTTTCAGTTTGTATCAGAGCGGTGGTCTTAGCGAACCAGGTCTGCATTAGTGTGTCTAACTGATAAGTCGTTAGGATGCATTAGTGAGCCTGGACTTCGACCGTGTCTGCATGTCAAAAGTTTTGCTTATCATTTCTAGTCGGAAATCATCTGCTTATCATCCATAGGAAATTACCTGCTTATCATTATTAGTCTAGACACATCTTGCGACATTAATTGCATGAGTAGTGTATAGATAAAATTCATATCTTAGCGTATCTACTAAATCATATCTTATCGTATCTGTTACTTTAAACTTTGCCTGACATATCCCGCAAATTCCTCCGTAATCTATGAAATCTTTTGATCTCTATATATAGATATCCTATATAAATAGAATACCACCCGATAGCCGAAAAATCATTTTATATCGAAAAATCCTTTATCCAATCGTACGAAATGGAATTTGTCATCAGTTCAAGTCACTCGGATTCTGAAATGGAATCTCACTCAAGCTCCGAAAGCAGTGTGACCGGAATGGATCAACCAATCAGTCATCACCTATTCTGGATGAATTGGGGATGGGTTCGTAGCCTCCTCAATCATTGGAAACAAGAAGAAGGCGATCCTTTCCATCCACCACATTGCCCTCTTGGCGAAGAACCTGAAGCACTTACCGGCGAACCTGTTCGAGACACTATTTTCTCTCTCATTTCCAGGGTATCTCATCACGATTATATACTACATCAAATTCTAGATTTTATTTATCCGCTCGTTCCGACCGACAATCATCCTGGAATAATAGAAGAAGTCAACGAACTTCGCGCTCGGGTAGTGGCTTTGGAGAATATGGTGCAGAGATAACAAACACCAGCAGCAGCACCAGCAGCATAACCAGTACCACCATCATCAACGCTAACAGTACCATTACCACCTCCAACCACAACCGCGTTGTAAACCTCAACTTCACAATCTGTCCCACGAGCATCAACGTCATACGCACCATAGATACCAAGGAGTACCAACAACAATAACTGACGAAGTATTAATTCATAACTTCATTGGAGAAACATTCCACGGCGATTATATAATCTCTAAAGTCTTAGAGATTATCTAATCTAGCCCTAGCCATAAATCAGTTAAGCGAATCAAAATGATAGAAGGAAGAGTAGAAACCCTGACAAAAATGGTGTGTGATTAACAAGTTAAACTTGTTTTACCAACAGCATCAACAGTACCGTCAACGTCACCAGCATCGTCAGTACAGTCAACATCAGAATCAACAACACTTATAACATCACAAACTCCGTCAGTTCAAGAATCACTGTGGACATCATTACGAATCAATAACGTGTATATTGTATCAACAAGTTATGAAGAATTAACTCATTCCCTCTCAAGAAATTATATATATATATATATATATATATATATATATATATATATATATATATATATATATATATATATATATATATATATTGAAATAAAAAATAAATCTTTCCGTGCTAAGCTATTGTGTGTGAATCTTAACTACTCGGTTAATTCATATTACAAATATGCAATAATGTACATCCCTCGCCCGCGACTTAACCATCATTAACTACAATCTCTGTCTCAATTCAACAAATTCCAATTCCTAATAAATCAAGTATATATTTGATTTTACACTTCATCATTGATGTAACCGAAACTTTTCAGATAACATCATTCGTACTTTGCGAAGTTCACAAGAATTTAACGAAAACCAACATCACATCTCAACAATTAATGAAGTATTGATTCATAATTTCAATATTATTGAAGAAATACTTATGTAACCTCTAAAGCCTTCAAGGAATTATTCAATTCTAGTTCCAACCGTAAATCGAATGAGTTTAATTTAGTATTAACTCATTAAAATCTATGTTACATCTGAGGAGAATATATACATATATATTTTCATAAAGACTGTAATAAAATTCTTATGTACAAAATATTAATTGTGAAAAATTTTTTAACGTGTAGGTAATACCCGAGAGATATATAAAAATTCACAATTAATATGTTACATTCTTCGAATCAGATTAAGCAAATTATCAATTATACTTCCTACTTTCACAATAATATACATTCTTTCATAGAAATCAAAACAACCATACTCATTCAAACCCAATTACATATTCTGATTTTAAAATCTCAGAATTCAATTTGAGATATAACCGGTACCATCACTTTTAGATTCCTATATCTTTCAAAGCTATACTTTGACTTCAAAAGTGTGTTAGAACATCAAATGTATACAAACGATTACAATCTGTGTTCAAACCCTTCGAAAATCTCTGAAGACACTTCAAATAATGAGCAATCGAGATGATGATCCAACCACATATTACCTACAGTTATGTACTTAAAAAGCTCTCGAAACCAAAGTCATAATTCAACACATATCTGTGTCAGATCTTTTGGCATTTATTAGCAAAAATAACCTTGCAATTCTTTTGCAAAGTAGCAAATTATATCACAGCTCCAGCAAGACAACTTCGATTTTTTCATTCGGAGTAGCCTTATCATAATTTTGATATATGTGATTACCCTTTTGTTACCGGAGAACCTTTCATATTCCACCACATTAGCAATAAACTTACCAACAACTTCACTGATCTTGGACATTCCGAAGAATCATTATATTTATCGAAACCTCATCATTTACTCATCTTCCTCTTGTAACGAGAATTGCCATACGAATCATTGGGAATTAGCAATCAGTATTTTGAAATCTCACAGCATGTTGACGCCAACAGTTATACACAACGTCTATTTCCAAGGCTTACATACTTCGAATGTGAAGTTTCTGAAAAACACTCTGAACCGCGAACTAGTTCTCGAAATGCTGATGAAGCAACAAAAACTGTAAACGACCTTAGCAGTAAAAAGTTTGATGATAAAGATTAGTGTATTAGCAAAGCTCAGAAATAGAGAAGTTTTGGAACTGGAAAACGGATTGAGCAAAGTATGAAGGAGGCTGTGGACAAATCACAAAGACTAAACCTGCCTTCAAAGAATCTAAATGATTCAGTGTCTGCTGAAGTCATTAACGAATACCTTGCTCCTGACACTAAACCCTTACAGACAATATACTTCATCATCCTCTGATATTAGAAATTCTAAGATATCATTGTATCTTTCATTATAAATATCCTCCATATTTCTGAAGATATTTTCATAACTATTCTTATCTGGAATCATTTATCTCTTTGCGCTATCTGTATTACATAAAAAAGGAAACTGTTTAGTTCCTATACTCTGTAAAAATTTGAGTTTAAAATATGAATGTTTTTGAAGTAGTGTTGGAAACTGAAGCATGAGTTAGTATAATATAATGACACTTGATCAACGTGATTATATTACAGTAATTCATGCTGAGTTTCTAAATGGAACTTGATGATTCACAGATCATAACATCATCATGTGCCATGTTATATGACTCTTGTATTCTATTTAACCTCTAAAATATCAAGAAAATATTTCTTGATGATTCGGCTTTTTCTGAGGTATTCTGGTAATTTGACAAGTCAAGATCGTGTCATTACAATTTTCTTCCTAGAACATTAACAATGTTCATTCCAAAATTCATATCTGCAAATTCTGGACCATTACAAGCGGTGCTTAATCGCAAGAAGAAGAAACGAAAGGACAAAACTCCGAAATAGAAATTGGCGTATAAATTGCAGCAAATAAAAGAGAGCATTAACTGTGGATGACAATGATTATAGAAGATAGAAACAGAGACTTTGAAATATAAGGGAAGATATAAAGCCCAACGACAAACCAAAAGTTATAAACCATATATATCGATGCATATAGCAATATAAAGACACGGGATAACTAGAAAGACTATAAACCCAAGAGTATAGTAGAAGTAAATAGATTCTTCTGGCGGTAGATGAAAAAGAAGAATGACCGATATGAAAGTTAGAAGTATATCGAGAATTAGAACTGGATGGAGCATATTGATGAATACTTTAAAATATGAGTTGAGGGGGAAAGAATAGAAGGTGATGAAACATGACTAGGAACTTAGAAATCAACAGATTTAACTCACACAATGACGGAATAAGTGAATCAAAACCTCTAGTGAATAGGTTAAGCTTTTTGGGATTAATTTAGTCATACCACAACTAAATCAAGTGTGATTAGATCAGCACCTAGAGCTATTATTCACCACCTGGGTGATTTGGGTTGAGAGAGAATCAGAGGAGCTCACCAGATCTGAGTGTGTGTAACAAATGAGAGGCTTAACCTAAAATGAAGAACATAAGACTTTATATACCCCTGCTGTTGATTCACCCGTATGATTCATCCATCACACATACGAGTTGGCTTCATCAGCCGTACGGGTGATCACTCACTCGTGTCTTCTCATTTAGGTTGTAATTGTGATTTAGCTCAGCATCAACCGTGCGTATGAGCCTATCAGTCGTACGAGTGAGGCTTCACTCGGACGTCTGACTAAGTTTAACATAGTCAAACATCCAAATCTCGTTCCTGCAGTTCTTGTAACCACATACAAACACGGATAGGATAATAACGAACGATCATGGTGGCCTGTAAACTGTTGTACCTGCAATGGACGTGGGTAGATGTCTAGGGACTTCCATAAAATGCATCAACAGAAGGTGTGAGTTGTAAGAAAATGAAGGAGGTGAATTTATAAGAAAATCTCCGACAGAACAATTAAAATGGACGATCGCATTTAAAGCGGATCTTAATTCCCTTTGTTACAGGAGAATCAAATCTTATTACAAAGATTTTCTTCAAATCCCTTGAAATCTGGAAATCAACCATATCTACGTCAAATGATAAGATGAATCTACACTTACTCATTTCACTCTTCTATGTTAGCTTTATTCGTACTCTTCATATAAATGGATTGGTTATCCAAATTATTTGCTGATGATAAAACTCTAATTTTCAGCCTGTATGCATCATGAAAACATACTTATTATCATTCACGACCTTTCCACTCAAATTTCGGGACGAAATTTCTTTAACGGGTAGGTACTGTGACAACCCGGAAATTTCCAACCAAATTTAAACTTTATCTTTATATTATTCTGACACGATAAGCAAAGTTTGTTAAGTTAAATCTCAAGAATTTTAAATTGTGTTCATACATTCATTATAACCTCGACCAAATTCCGACGATTCACGAACCGTTATATATAAATAAATATGTATATGTATATATATATATATATATATATATATATATATATATATATATATATATATATATATATATATATATTATAACTTGAGAATATTAATAAAGTATTAAACGTATAATACTTTACATGAACGTATTGTTTCAATATGTTTATCGATGGAATTAGAAGATAATATCAAATGATTGATTTATCAGATATATTGTGATATGATTACGGGTCTATGTTATGAGGTCCACTGTGATTTAAGAAATCTATTCTTTTTGACAACATTCGAAAAATGGTAAAGTGATTTATAAGTAAGAACGTGAAGTGTAACTAACTTAGATGTTGGATATCGACAAGTTAAGTAACTCGACATTTTTCATTAAGATGATTTCATACGTTTATTTAACCTTTGAACTTTATCCCATGCTTCACCAACAGACTGTAATTTAAAAACATGAAACCTATTATGAATATATATGATTCTACTTTTCTAAAACGTTTTATGATATAACGATTTCCATTATTTTAACCTTTAAACAAAATGATTCTTAAAAATATATTTGGTTTTGAAAAACAAAATTATTATATTTATTTGATTTAGTTTCAAACGTACAAAAACGTTTTCAATTTAAAAAGAACTTTATTATTAAAACGTATATAACTTTTATAAATATCTAGAACCACTTTTGACAACTCATTACTTAACCAGTATGATAAAGATAACGATATTTATATTTTATTTTATTAAATATATATAACGATTTAAATTAATATTATATATATTTATACGCGTATTATACGTACATAGTTTTATACTTTTACTATACTTAAACTTTACCTTTACTTTATTTTTACTTTAACTTTAATAATTCACTTTAATAATTCATACTTTAATAATTCACTTTAATAATTTATACTTTAATAATTCACTTTAATAATTTATACTTTAATAATTCACTTTAATAATTCAAAAATCTATTATAAATAGAATTCAATAGGTTTCATTATTTCATAGAAACTTGAAAATATTTTTCTCTAAACTCTCTCAATCGATTTACATATATATATATTTACTCCGTATTATTTCAAGATATTATTAGTATACATAAAATATTACGTCGGAGTGCCGTCCGAGTGATTTCGAAATTGTTTTTTGAGTGGGATTGGATTAAGGAAATTATGGGTTATAGCTATGGAGGTGATTGGTTATGGTTCATGGGTATGCTCGTGAGGTCAATATAGTGTTTATCATCTCCGTTGCGTCTACGTACCTTTCCTGCAATATTGAATCTCAATATTGATACGTGAGTGCTCATAATTTAACTTTTACATACTGATAGTGTATCCCTGACTAGTGCTCGAGTATATAGGATTATGCATGTTTGTACTTTTGATATTGCCTTTAGTTAGGTTATGTTGAATCCTGAATTAGTTATATATGCGACTGAGATAAGGTATAAGATATGCATGTCGTTGGAAAGCTAGCGAAAAATTAAGAACTTTTCATTTAGATATCGAATGATTTCGATGAACGTATTTGAAGTTATAGTCCATCGAATGTTTGTATTATTATTAAAAATGATTATTATTATCGTCGTTATTATCGTCGTTCTAGTTTTATCTTCTTATTATTATTATTATTATTATTATTATTATTATTATTATTATTATTATTATTATTATTATTATTATTATTATTATTATTATTATTATTATTATTATTATTATTATTATCTTTATCAATAAAAGGATTTATCATTAAAAATTGTTATTTTTATTATTTTTACTATCGTTATTATCATTAAAGTTATAATCAGTATTATTATTATTATTATTATCTAATTATTATTATTATCTAATTATTATTATTATTATTATTATTATTATTATCATAATTAATATATATATATATATCATTATTTAAAATGGTTATTGTTATTATTATTATTATTATATTATCATTATCGTTAATAATGTTATAGTAATTATCATTATTAGTATTATTGTAATTAAAACTAATATTAGTAACACCTAATTATTTTGATTACTATTATTATCATTATTATGAACACAATATAAAAGATGATTAAAAGCTATTAAATGAAACGATTAGAAAATAATGAGTAAGAGTATCATGATAAAATTAAAATATTATAAGATATTGATTTAGATAAAATTATCGTTCTTATTATTTTTATCATTACTATTATTATTAAAAGTATCGTTAGTATCAAAACTATCATTTTAACAAAAATTATCATTTTAACAAAAATTATCATTTTAATAGAAATGTCATTGTTACTATAAAATATCATTTTTATTATCATTTTAAATAGAATTATTATTTTAAAGATAATATTAAAAATTATCGTAAATATTAAAGTTATCATAATTAGAATTATCGTTTTATCATAATATCATCTTAGTAATTATAAATATTGATATTTTTATAATAATAATTATTATCACAAAATAATACAACATTTACTTACTAACATTATAGATATTATTTTATCAAATAAATATGTAATACAAACATATTTTACTACGTGTAATAAATTACTTTAATAATACCTATCATATTATCTTTATGATATTAAATGAACCCTATAAATTTTATTACTTAATATATATAAAAGTATATTTTATTATATAAATTTTAATATAAAATTTTATTTATTAATAAATGAATTATATTATTTACTCTAATAAATCTCTTAAAAATATTTAAAAATATAAAACGATGATATTTAAAATATATTATAATCATGTATAAATTTTGGAAATCATTTTGAGTCAAACTGACTTTTGTTGACTTTTGCATATTAGTCTCGAGCATTATGATTGTGGTACACTATGACCTGACCTAATTGTTAGACAAATATTGACCAACATATAATTATATATAATTAATTTAGGTTCGTGAATCCGAGGTCAACCTTGCACTAGTTCAATGACGTTATATGTATTTTCACTACGAAATACAGTATGGTGAGTTTCATTTGCCTTTTTACCCTTTATATTTTTGGGTTGAGAATACATGCGCAATATTTATAAATGTTTTACAAAATAGACACAAGTACGTGAAACTACATTCTATGGTTGAATTATCGAAATCGAATATGCCCCTTTTTATTAAGTCTGGTAATCTAAGAATTAGGGAACAGACATCCTAATTGACGCGATTCCTAAAGATAGATCTATTGGGCCCAACAAGCCCCATCCAAAGTACCGGATGCTTTAGTACTTCGAAATTTATATCATGTCCGAAGGAGGATCCCGGAATGATGGGGATATTCTTATATGCATATTGTGAATGTCGGTTACCAGGTGTTCAATCCATATGAATGATTTTTGTCTCTATGCATGGGACGTATATTTATGAGAACTGGAAATGAAATTCTTGTGGTCTATTAAAATGATGAAAATGAATGATTATGATAAACTAATGAACTCACCAACCTTTTGGTTGACACTTTAAAGCATGTTTATTCTCAGGTATTAAAGAAATTTTCCGCTGTGCATTTGCTCATTTTAAAGATATTAATTGGAGTCTTTCATGGCATGTTTCGAAGAACGTTGCATTCAAGTCATTGAGTTCATTAAAGATTATTATTATTAAGTCAAGTTATAGTTGGATAGTGGATATTATGAAATGGTATGCATGCCTGTCAATTTTCGATGTAAAGAAAGTTTGTCTTTTAAAAACAAATGCAATGTTTGTAAAATGTATCATATAGAGGTCAAATACCTCGCGATGTAATCAACTATTGTGAATCGTTTATAATGTATATGAACGGGTCCTTTCATAAAATCCCCTTGATTATAATATACACGTTAATATTTAAAAGTCTGGGCGTTATATTAAATATTACAATAATTTTTAATATAAAGGACACGACATCAGAGTTTCCGGCTTTGTCAAACTTATCTTCCAGCATCCCATCTTCACCCCGATAACTAGCATACAACAAATCCATAACCTACAGGGAAGATGTGGGGGATTAGCACGAAGCTAAGTGAGTGCAACTAACTACAGGCAATAGTATACAGGAACCATCATACTAATCATGTCACAAAGGCTAACACACAAGCATCACCCAAGTGCCGTCTACAGAGACTCTGGCGGCTAGGCCAAACCATTAACCACCAGCTGATCGGACTGGGGCTTACCAGAAGTTCCTCCACCACCGTGTGTATATATATAATCCACACACGACGGATGTGTCATTCACATATATATACACCTCGATTGTCTAGGCTACCACATGAGGAACCCAACCCGCAGGTTGATCTCTCCTACCGAGGCTACCACACAATAGGGATGCACTGGGCTCCAGCAGACAAGCATCAACTAACATGCAGTCATCACAACGTACTAACTAATACAACAGTAAGTATATCTAACAAGCATGGCAATCATAATATAACATGCTACTATATACTATATACTCCAGTTAGTCCCACTCACCGATACCGACATCACTCGGTAGTCTAATGTCACCGAGTCTTCTCCTCGTCTGTATCACCTGAAAATAATACTCACAAGTTAGTTATAATATTATGATCATCAAAATATAAACGGGCAGCATAACGGCTAAAAAATCAACACTTAGTAAAATTTTACATTGCCAAAGACACTCGGTCGACTGTTATAGACAGTCGGCCGACTGTCTACACTCACTCGGCCGAGTGTCTAGACACTCGGTCGATGGTCTCTCACAGACACACTCGGCCGATGGTCGAGTCAGTCGGTCGATTGTCAAGAGATAGTCGGCCGACTGTGTTTATCTGCAGAAGCTGAAGAACAAAGTGACGGGTTTCACCGAAAATCGACCAATTCTTGCTCTAGAGCTCGATTACGACCTCAAAACTGACCAAATCAAAGACACTAAACATGTAGAAACATAAACCCACAAGATTTGGACTCAAACAACATCAAATCTAACCATTTTGACCCAAATTACTCACTTTGTAAAAAACTAACACAAAAATCCAATTTTCTCAAAGATTAAATCACGAAATGATATGATTCTTACCTCAAAAGAATCAGTGAATCACAAGGAACACAAAAAAGTAAATGATTCGAGCTCTAAAACAAGGATTAGAAATTAGGGTTTGTGTAGGTGGAGAAGATGAAGAACGGGGTGTTTGGGAATAATCTGGAAGATTGGAGAAAATGGGCAGCACTAGTCAACATATTTGGGTTTAATTCCCACACTGTGCAGCACACGGGTATTTATCAGTTATCTGATATCTTTCGTACATCATTTGGCCATCCAAACGAAGTCCAAATTAAATAAACAAACCTGTTCTGTGACCCTTGTCACAAACTGGTTCTATCCACATAATTAAATAATAATAAATATTAAATTAAAAATAAGAACATATAATAACACCACACAACCTGAGGGCAAAATAGTAATCTAACAGCTAGGCCCGCTTTGAGGGTGTTACAAATCTACCCCCCTTAAAGAGATTCCGTCCTCGAAATCTGCTAAGTCATAGCCAACACGGGTCACAGGTAACAAATACCAACACAATAGGTCACACCGGTAGCTCCATTAAAACACATCGTAAGATAACAAGCATTACCAAGGTTCATTAGCTTTCTCATCTGCTAATCTATAAGCGAAAATCGTTAATTTAAAAACTCACCGTCACTAAGTCAATGTCAACCCTTTCTGTTACGACCAACTCCAATCACGCAACACAACATTCATTCAAATACAAGACAACCCATAAAGTATTATATAGACCCATTATCAACTTAATTGACTTCCACAAAATGGTTCACAACAAGTTTCCGCTTACATATAGTATTCTCGAATCATATGTAACTATCCCTCATTTAGTCCTCCAATTTACATCAATCAGTCTGATTTCCTCGGTTTTCCACGAAAATTTTCACATCAAACTGTCACTACACCTCACTTTCTGAAGGTACCAACAGTTATACACTGTCAATTTCATCGAATCGAACTGATCCATCAAATTTCAAGATTACCCATAAAATAAATCTATCAAATCTCCTATTCAGTTTATTCTAAGTCATCTGTCTGTTGCCAACGTGTCACATGAAGACACAACTCAGTTAAGCCCACAATTCTACATCACAAAATCAACAAAGGTCATGGGTATTACAAACCACAACAACGGGCCACAACGTGACCTAAGTCAAAACATGCCCTACGGTTATACGCCTTACAAGTCTCCGTCCATTCTCGTAGGTTAAAAGCCAACTTATCGGTCTAAAGCCAAACACACCATCTGTTAGTCTACTACCCAAGGGTCAAGACCCGTTATGTGCCGATATGCAAACTTACTTACTTACACTACACGATATCCAAATCGTTCACTACATTCTGGTCTAGAAAACAGTCTTTACCATGAGTTAAAGAAATTCAATGCTGACAACATGCCGTTATCTAATAACTGAACAAGTATAATTTCGTCCGAATTCCAAACTTGATCTATCATTAATCTTACAAAATACCACAAAAATTCCATCTCATGTCTAGATTTTACACACTAACTCTCGAGTCACTACTAATGACCCACTACCTGATATCCGTTAATCATGATTTGAGGTTATCCCCGAGTCACCTTCATCGAATTTCCTAGATCAACTCACTCTAAAACACTGAATAATGGCTATCATTTACCTTAGAATACACAAACTTAGCTAATTGCATCATTACAACATAGCCAAATCAACTCAGATTACACTAAATTACCCAAATTCCGTAATTTAATACCTGTTTTAATCCCGAAATTCAAGAATTTCGTTGAAATTCGCTTATCTGGGTCAATATTCACCCAATTATTCAACAACTAAATCGAGATCCTGGTCAACTCAATCATAGTAGAAATGATTACCAACCCAAATTTTAAATCAATTCACTCATTACATCACATATCTTGAGTAAAGAATAATCGTCCACACATTCTGAAAGTAATTATCCAATTATTAATTTCCTTAAGTAACATCAATACACATGCCCAACACCGATACAATTACATCAGATAGATCGTTACTTGGTTAAAGTGCTACCAGAACCCGCAATTAAATACCTAATTCAAATTCGATATTTAAGGGTTTCGTCATAAATCACTTATCTAGGTCGATACTTACCCAAAATTCATCACTTAAAGCATGACTTTATTCATATCAACATTAGAATAAACACTTACAAATGCAATATTAAACCGAGATTAATCATTCGAACATGGATTTCAAGTCATCGATATCCACTACCACAAGCAATAAACATCCATCTAACAATTAAGTCCGTCAAATGATATCAATATACGCGTTTGACACCACTAAAACTATCTCTGCATCGACTTAATCTTGCTTCGAACTTCATCAGAACTCAAAATTAAAGCTTATACGATCATCAATAGCCTAGTCCAGATATGGTTCAACTAATCTTACTATGTCGGAAAAGTCTACTCTCGGTCAACGGTTCATCGGAAATCACCTTCATCGTCAAACAACACTCGATCTAACACTCGATACATCTCTTCCGACTCTCGAAACTACTATATGATTTACTTACAATGTATTTCTGTTTGCCAGACGTAATACATCATTCTAAATCACACTTTCATTTCGAGTATTTCGGAACAAGATCTTAATAGAGTTTATCAATACAACACGTCTATTTTCTCAAGTCACTGGTAGTTATAAATCTTCACTATATCCCAATCAAATAGATTTTACAATCTGAGACTATCAAAACCGCAAGAAGTCTTGTAAGTAAACACTTAACTTGGTTCTAGCTCGATCTTAATGCTACTAAGTCCTCTTTAGCAACCACATTTGAAAATCTGACCCAACATTCAATAAACTATACCTACTTACTTCATCTTATTTGCAAATACTATTATTGTCCGTCCTCGATCCTGCATTCAAATCTTCCAAAGATAAGATATTCACATTAGTCACTATCGAACTATCATATCAATGATTCTACCTTAACAGTAATATGATCACTGTTCTAATCACGTCTCCCGACCTAGTCAAAATTCATCACAATTCAGCTTGAACTGAATTCCTATTCCGATTAAAGTTTTCTCCACTTCCAAGAAAGTCACTAAACTAACGTCTCCTACACTGTCATCTAATGAGTCACATCAATTCACAAAAGTCAACAACTTCTCAAGACAACTCTACGAGTCCTACATAGCTAGTCAAATCCTGCAACGGTACGGCCAGGCTAGTAATAATCCTCATATAACAACAAAACATAATTTTTCCTATCTTCAATCAAGACTACATGGAAAGCTCCTTTCAAACATACTTCTTAAAGGTCACCACCAACTCACATGAATCTAAGGCAGGAAAAGCGAATCCTCAAGGTCTTACTATGATCACGAACATCTGAACCAAAAGTCTACATCATACATGACACGCAAACTATATACAGACGACAGTAACAAACAGGTTCTGGGTCCTCTTATTAGAAGACAAGAAAACTACTACTCTATCCCAATCCTTACGGGCCATTAGGTGTGTCACACCGATTCCATGGAAAGGGATTATATTTCACCTAAGTCCAACACAACTAGTCCCGTTATACAACAATATCCTAGGGTCCATCATTTACAGGTTCAGTCACGGTCGACAAGCATGAAATCTACACTTCACATAGTTACACAAAAGGTTCCGGGACCTTCACCAATCATCAAGGTGTCACTACCCTAATCAGTCTCTATGGGTCACTACACATGTCCCGACAGTCAATGGTAAAGATAAGACTTCATATTCGTCTTGGTTAATACTACAAATTATTCACCTCAATTATTCCATTCTAGGCCAACAGTAGTCTCACGTATAGTATAACAGGCCATATAACAACAATTCACAAAAGCATGACACAATATTCAAAAGGTCATGTCTATAAAGTCTCACAGAACATAGCAGTCAGTCTAAGGGAATAAAATCCCGATAGTGTCAAGGGTAGTTCCAGACACACTCGTCTTAACTATATCCGTCAACTATCATCTACTTCTATCTTACAGGAATAATTACCCAATCGCAACTAGAATCACTAATCATCACAGATTATCATTACAACAAACACATAATTGACAAAAGCATGAACACAATCTACAGGTTCATTAATAATAACAGTTACAGTAATGTAACGGGAATGTACCTTTATTTATAAGAAGACATCTTCTGTTTCTATCAACACCTCGATCGCACCCGCACCCTTAACCCTCATCAACTCTGCAACTGAATCCTCATCATTGGAGCCACGTCAACTAATACTCGTCAAATCCTTCATCCAAATCGGCATAAAAATGCATCCACCGAAGTTCTGTCAGCACTGAGGGTCAACGGGGCATCCGCAGGGTGGAATCGATCTTCATACCTATCTTATCACAAAATCTCACACACAAAAGCTTAGTAGATAATCTGTTAGTTTCCGCCAACTAACTCGTCAATACCTACTTCACTCACTTAACCCACCCCCAAGATATGTTTGACTCAACACACGGTTTGGGAACATGCCACTTCCGTGCACATGCTGCCAAACCTCGCTCTGATACCAACTTATAACACCTCTGATTTTTTTTTAAATACAGCGGAAGACCCGGTTATTATTTATATCATATAAAATCCCCTTGATTATAATATACACGTTAATATTTAAAAGTCTGGGCGTTATATTAAATATTACAATAATTTTTAATATAAAGGACACGACATCAGAGTTTCTGGCTTTGTCAAACGTATCTTCCAGCATCCCATCTTCACCCCGATAACTAGCATACAACAAATCCATAACCTGCAGGGAAGATGTGGGGGATTAGCACGAAGGTAAGTGAGTGCAACTAACTACGGGCAATAGTATACAGGAACCATCATACTAATCATGTCACAAAGGCTAACACACAAGCATCACCCAAGTGCCGTCTACAGAGACTCTGGCGGCTCGGCCAAACCATTAACCACCAGCTGATCGGACTGGGGCTTACCAGAAGTTCCTCTACCACCGTGTGTATATATAATCCACACGCGACGGACGCGTCATTCACATATATATACACCTCAATTGTCTAGGCTACCACATTAGGAACCCAACCCGCAGGTTGATCTCTCCTACCCAGGCTACCACACAATAGGGACGCACTGGACTCCAGCAGACAAGCATCAACTAACATGCAGTCATCACAACGTACTAACTAACACAACAGTAAGTATATCTAACAAGCATGACAATCATAATATAACATGCTACTATACACTATATACTCCAGTTAGTCCCACTCACCGATACCGACATCACTCGGTAGTCTAATGTCACCGAGTCTTCTCCTCATCTGTATCACCTGAAAACAATACTCACAAGTTAGTTATAATATTATGATCATCAAAATACAAACGGGCAGCATAACGGCTAAAAAATCAACACTTAGTAAAATTTTACACTGCCAAAGATACTCGGTCGACTATCATAGACAGTCGGCCGACTGTCTACACTTACTCGGCCGAGTGTCTAGACACTCGGTCGATGGTCTCTCACAGACACACTCGGCTGATGGTCGAGTCAGTCGGTTGATTGTCAAGAGACAGTCGGCTGACTGTGTTTATCTGCAGAAGCTGAAGAACAAAGTGACGGGTTTCACCCAAAATCGACCAATTCTTGCTCTAGAGCTCGATTACGACCTCAAAACTGACCAAATCAAAGACACTAAACATGTAGAAACATAAACCCACAAGATTTGGACTCAAACAACATCAAATATAACCATTTTGACCCAAATTACTCACTTTGTAAAAAACTAACACAAAAATCCAATTTTCTCAAAGATTAAATCACGAAATGATATGATTCTTACCTCAAAAGAATCAGTGAATCACAAGGAACACAAAAAAGTAAATGATTCGAGCTTTAAAATAAGGATTAGAAATTAGGGTTTGTGTAGGTGGAGAAGATGAAGAACGGGGTGTTTGGGAATAATCTGGAAGATTGGAGAAAATGGGCAGCACTAGTCAACATATTTGGGTTTAATTCCCACACTGTGCAACACACGGGTATTTATCAGTTATCTGATATCTTTCGTACATCATTTGGCCATCCAAACGAAGTACAAATTAAATAAACAAACCTGTTCTGTGACCCTTGTCACAAACTGGTTCTATCCACATCATTAAATAATAATAAATATTAAATTAAAAATAAGAACATATAATAACACCACACAACCTGAGGGAAAAATAGTAATCTAACAGCTAGGCCCGCTTCGAGGGTGTTACATATATATACATATATATTTTCTTCAGATGTAATCATGAATTTAATGAGTCAATATGATATTAAACTCATTTGATTTATCGCTAAAACAAGAATATATAATCTCTAAAATATTAGAGATTACATAATCATCATGAAGAACGAAGATAACCGATGTAGAACAAAATGTAGAACGAAGATTATGCTCGAGGTATAGATTGCGATGTTGAGGCATGTGATGTTGAAACTTGGGTTGTTGGTGGTACTGTTGGTGTCGGTGGTGTTGTTGAGGCTGGTACATTTTACACCACGTTTTTCCAAATTGATTACTCGAGCGCGAAGCTCGTTGACTTCTTCCATTATTTCGGGATGATTGTCGGTCGGTACGAGCGGATGAATAAGGTTTAGAATTTTAGATAGAATATAATTGTGGTGAGATATTCGGAAAATGAGGGTGAAAATGGTGTTTCGGACTGGTTCACTGATAACTGCTTCAGGTTCATCGCCAAGAGGTAAATTCGGTTGGTGAAAAGGATCGCCTTCTTCGCGTCTCCATTGATTAAGTCGACTACGAACTCATCAGATGAATTGGGGATGGATGATTGGTTGATTCATTCTGGTGACACTGCTTTCGGAGCTTAGGTGAAACTCCATATCGGAATAGGTGTCGGAATCCGAGAAATTCAAACTGGTTGAGGGATTCATCTCGTACGATCAGATGAAGGATTTTCGATAAGAAATAGATTATATGATGTAGATTAGTACCCTGCAATACATAATTTACATATGCATATATAATACTAAAATCCCATAAGTTACGGATGAATCTACGGAAGCTGTCAGGTAAAGGTAACAATAACAGATACGCTATGTTCTAGTGATTACAAGTTTAAATCTTCGAATAAGATAGTCATATATATATATGAATCGAATGATGTTATGAACATCATTACTACCTCAAGTTTAGTAGGTAAACCTACTGGAAGTAAAAAAAATTGATCTAGCTTCAAAGGATTCTTGGATGGCTTGAAAGTTCTTGAAGTAGAATCATGACACGAAAACAAGTTCAAGTAAGATTTCCACTCGAAATAAGATAGTTATAGTTATAGAAATTGAATCAAAGTTTGAATATGAGTATTACCTTGTATTATAAAGATATATTACTGTAAATAAGAAAGATTTCTTGAGCTTAGATGATAACTTGGATTGGATTAGAAAGCTTGGAAGTAATCTTGCAAACTCTAGTATTCTTGATTTTATGAAACTAGAACTTATAGAATTTATAAAGAACACTTAGAACTTGAAGATAGAACTTGAGAGAGATCAATTAGATGAAGAAAATTGAAGAATGAAAGTGTTTGTAGGTGTTTTTGGTCGTTGGTATATGGATTAGATATAAAGGATGTGTAAGTTTGTTTTCATGTAAATAATTCATGAATGATTTATAATATTTTTTGTAATTTTGTGAGATATTTCATGCTAGTTGCCAAATGATGGTTCCCACATGTTTAATGACTCACATGGGCTGCTAAAGAGCTGATGATTGAGTATACCAATAGTATATACATCTTAGAAGCTGTGTATTGTACGAGTACGAATACGGGTGCATACGAGTAGAATTGTTGATGAAAATGAATGAGGATGTAATTGTAAGCATTTTTGTTAAGTAGAATTACTTTGATATATGTCATGAAGTCTTCCAAAAGTGTATTAATACATCTTAATACACTATATGTATATACATTTAACTGAGTCGTTAAGTCATCGTTAGTCGTTATATGTAAGTGTTGTTTCAGAACCTTTAAGTTAACGATCTTGTTAAATGTAATTGATCCATTGTTATTACACTTAAATGAGATGTTAAATTGTTATGTTAACATGGTGTATTAATATATCTTTATATATATATATATATATATATATATATATATATATATATATATATATATATATATATATATATATATATATATATATGTAAAATACTATTACAACGATAATCGTTACATATATGTATTGTTTCGAAATCCTTAAGTTAGTAGTCTCATCTTACTCTTGTAGTTCATTGTTAATACGCTTAGTGATATATGTAATTATCATTTCATGATGTTAAACATAGTGTATTAATATCTTAATATGATACATATGTATTTAGTAAGACGTTGTTATAACGATAATCATTATATTTATCGTTTCGAGTTTTCTTAATTCAATAGTCTCATTTTATGTATATAACTCATTGTTAATATACCTAGTGAGATACTTTCTTATCATAATATCATGTTAACTATATATATATCCATTTATATAACACCATGTAGTTTTTACAAGTTTTTAACGTTCGTGAATCGCCGGTCAACTTGGGTGGTCAATTGTCTATATGAAACTCATTTTAAATAATCAAGTCTTAACAAGTTTGATTGCTTATTATGTTGGAAACATTTAATCATGTAAATATCAATCTCATTTAATATATATAAACATGGAAAAGTTCGGGTCACTACAGATATGCCATGCGCGCGCTTACACGACTATGGACTTAGTAAAGATATGCCATGGGCACGCTTACGTGACCATGGACTTAGTAATGATATGCCATGGGTGCGCTTACGCGACCATGGACTTAGTAAAGAGTGGTCCATAGCACAAAGTCATGGTCTACTCATAAAACGTTTTATCGTAAAGTAAGGATTTCTTGAAGCAAACATTGTTCGGAATTTGTGTTTGCGTTCAAGACATCTCGCTAGTGACTTTGAGTTCCGAATCTCAAGGCCACGTCGAGGCTTCTCCAGCTATTCGCATAGGAGCCTTCTTGATGCAACAATACGATAAATCGGAGATCGATGTTGCATTCAAGGCATCTTTGACTTGCAAGCTCCGTACTCAGTCATTTTGAGGCATCTCAACCAAAATGTGAGGGGTATTTAATTGTGCGGGCAATTCAATGCCACCATTTGCGTATATTTACACAGGCAAACCAATGCCTTTTTTATTTTTGATAGTATTTTTATGCGTGCGTTGTTATTCTGCATTTATTATTTATTCTGGCATGTGCTTGAGCAAAAAAAACAACTTAGTTCCTTAATTTTTGCAAAATAGCAAATTAAAAAGCCAATTTTCATTATTTGCACAATAACGTAGAATAAATGTTATGCTGCATGACGGGAGCGACCCCTCTATATAGACATAATCTTTTTATTCTTGCGGCAACAATCCAATGTTGTCTGCATAGAAAGCAAGCCAATGCTCTAAATATTATACTCTTGACTTTTATAAATTTCTTATAAGTATTTTACGCATGGACAAACCAATGTCACTATCCGTATATAAGCAAACCAATGCTTATTCAAGATTCTTCCGGCCAATCCAATGCCCGTGATATTGACAAGTAACCAAACTTGTATTTTATAGTCATGACTTTGCAGATCTCCGTCCTGCGCGGTGTACAAGCGTTTGAAACAAACCAATGTTTTACTACTGTCACCATTATTTATAGTTTTAGTAACCCAACTAAACTATGCCACTTGGGATTCGGAGCGTTCCCTGTGCAGCGGTGCATGCAATCAACATACTTAATGTTTATAGTGTTTTGGATGCACTAAATAAGAAACACTTAGTTTGCAGAGGGTGGATCAGTTCCCTCGATAAATGTGTTTTCTTTACGGGCTTAACCGCAAAAACAATATATGTGATGTGTATACGTGTCTATCCTACATGTTTAAAGGATTTTTGGCATGCAACCGCTAATCACTAAAAGGAAAATAATCCTTTCTAATAGTTATGCTCATATCATGGTAGCCCCATTTCAGTAGTACTAAAGTACTTAGTGGTGTTGAAATCTAGAATGAAACTTAAACCACTTTTAGATGGGAAGTGCAAAAACACGCATGCGACCGTGAGCAAATATAATCATCTCATGGACTTACTCAATGCTACCATGAGATTATAATAAGTGTCCATGGTCTTACGCATTGCGGCCATGGATTTAATAAATATGCCATGGGCACGCTTACGCGACCATGGTCTTTTAAATAATTGTCCATGGGCTTACGCATTGCTACCATGGACTTAATAAATATGGCATGGGCGCGCGTACGCGCCCATGGTCTTTAAACAATTGTCCATGGTCTTACGTGTTGCCCCCATGGACTATTTTGTACAAATAGTGCGGAATCTGATATTGCATGATTAGCACCGCAAGGGGATTATGGAGCGGCATCGCGAACTAGTATTGCGGAACTTTAGCATCATGATGCCCATCTTCAAAATGAGACACTTTCCAACCTTCCAAGAGGTTTTAGGTGTACGACCATCACTGATAAAGGAAACATTCTTTTTTCGCTGGTTATAGTATATACTATGCCAGCCCCCTAGTTCAATATAACTAAAGTATTTAGTTGTGTTGAACTATAATTGATATCTCAAAAAGGGCCGTGCACAACACGCGGATATTGTTCAACCATGCACTTATGTGAGATACTCATGATCCGAGATTATGTGGTTGCGCGTAATTGATGTGGCTATGTGCAATCATCAGTTTATTTAAGGTGACCATATGTATAGGCGATTCGGAATACGCAAATCATATGCAACCCTAAACATGCGTTTAAGTAATATGCGCCATGCACAAATGATGTGCGGAGGTACAATGACCATAAAAAATCAACCATTCTTTATAAAGAAGTGATGGTTCATTAGAATATGTGCAGTTTTGACAAATATATTCAGGTGCAATGGATTTTGCTCCATTTTAATTATATCGCCCAATATTTTCCTATTTTTTTTAAGGAAAATAAGTAAGTCACATGATATTATGGCTTGTGTACCTTATAACTACGTCCCACTGTATCGTATAAAGCTCATGATTTCATCAGTGGAGGTATTTTACCCATAGAACTTGTCTTTCATATGAATTAAATATCGATTAATTAACCGAATAATATAAAAAAGAGGAATTATATTCCATATATATGTGAAAGACATAGGTGGCACATTATGAATCCAAAGTTTTTGGTAAACCCTTTTAATTTATTTTTATATATATTATATATCTCACCAAAATAGGAATAGATATATACAGGTTTTAGTTGTATTTCTACCAACATCATGTGTGATCTGATAGTTTTGTGGTATATCCGGTATCTATCCCTTTATTTCCAATATAAAGAAATATTGTGATGACCCGAAAATTTCTGATCAAATTTAAACTTAATCTTTGTACGATTAACATTTCCGACACGATAAGCAAAATCTGTAATATTGAGTCACGACAGTTTTGGAACTATATTCATATAATCAATTATTCTTTAACTGTTCTCTATGATTCACGAACAATATATATATATATAACTTAATGTGCATATATATATATATATATATATATATATATATATATGATTTCAAGTTATTTAATAAACGATAGTAATATTCGTTTGTTAATTCGATTGATATTTAGATAAGTGAACTAAAACGTTTAAAATAAACAAGTAAAATGCTACAGTGTTTTCGAATTGCTACAGTATTTTCGAATTGCTACAGTACCCAAAATGCTACAGTGTTTTCGAAAATCACTATTTGCTACAGTAAAAATTGACTTTGCTACCGTGAATTGCTACAGTAAAAAATGCCTTTGCTACAGTAACTTTGCTACAGGAAAACACTATTTCAAAAAAAATGTATATATGTATATGTATATACTACGAGACGATAATTTATAGAAGTAAATGACCAAAACACTCGAAAGTTTAAGATACACTTTGAGTGATATAATTTAGGGATAATTTAAGTTTATATTTTGACAAAGGTACGAGTCACGAAACGAAAAGTACTAGTTTTCTCAGCGTACGAAAGGGCGTTCAAAAAACCGGAACCGGGACATAAGTCGAGTGACAACGTACGACTTATCGGAACAAAAATTACAAGTCAACTATGCACGTGAATTTAATATAATATATAATTAATTAATTTAAATTATGTATATTATATTTATATTTTATTATGTCGACAAACGTTAGGACAAAAACATGTGGGCTGGAAAAATAGGGCCATGCGATCGCATGGCCTGTGGCCTTCAAACCCATGCGATCGCATGGGAGGTCTGGCCAGGCGAGGTCTATAAATTTCATCGATTTCGGCTCAGTTAAACACATATATATTCATCTTACTCCGTATTTATATTATTATTATTATTATTATTATTATTATTATTATTATTATTATTATTATTATTATTATTATTTTTTATTATTATTATTATTATTATTATTATTATTATTAATCTAATTATTATTAGTATTATACCTAAAATACTACGACGAGGTCATGAGCGTGTCACTTTCAAAATATGTTTTCAAGCGGGATAGAGTTAAGGAAATTATGGGTTATTGCCATGGAGGTTATGGGTAATGTTCGGGGGTATATTTATGAATCAAATCTAGTGTTTATTATCTCCGTTACGTCTACGTACTTTTCTACAATATTGAATCTCAATATCGATATGTTGAGATCTACAGTTATTTGGTAATCCGTGTTTCGATCACATTTTGGTGAACGACTTTATATGCTGCTAAGGTGAGTTTCATTTGCGCCCTTTTTAATTGCTTTTGCAATCTATATTTTTGGGCTGAGAATACATGCACTTTATTTTTAAACGCAATGGATACAAGTACATACTAAATTCTATACTGAGTTTAAACCGAAAATCCCTTAACTTTGGTTACTAGTAACTGCCGGTTATAAGAACTAGTGGGCGCGAGTAGTAGTATATGGATCCATAGGGCTTGATATCCCCGTCCGAGCTAGAGCACCAGCCTTTTAACGGACGTATGCTATTTGAGAAGCGTACACGTTGGTTTGCGTGTATTATTAAGATGATTATACAAAGGGTATAAAATATATATACGTTAAGTTTAGTTACCAGGGTGCTCAATTTCGTAGAATATTTTGATAAACGTTTCTGGATTGAACAACTGAAATCTTGTGATCCACCTTTATATACAGATTATGCGCAACATTAAAACTATGAACTCACCAACCTTTGTGTTGACACTTGCTAGCATGTTTATTCTCAGGTTTTCTAGAACTCTTCCGCTGTTTGCTTAGATGTTAAACAAGCTATGTGCATGGAGTCTTACATGACATATTTTTCAAGGAGACGTTGCATTCACCAAATCATCACCATGTATT
The DNA here is from genome assembly GCF_046630445.1 of Rutidosis leptorrhynchoides. Classification (NCBI taxonomy): domain Eukaryota; kingdom Viridiplantae; phylum Streptophyta; class Magnoliopsida; order Asterales; family Asteraceae; genus Rutidosis; species Rutidosis leptorrhynchoides. Next base: position 367,998,853 of record NC_092337.1, on the reverse strand, counting down.
TTATTTTGACTGCATTGTCAACGGAAATACTGTTGTAAACTATTATTTATGGTGATTGTCTATATGTAGAAATCATCAGATGTCGAAAACCTTTGATTTAAATATTCATTTATGGTGTGCCTTTTCAAAAGAATGCAATGTTTACAAAACGTATCATATAGAGGTCAAATACCTCGCAATGAAATCGATGAATGACGTGTTGGTTCAAGTGGATTTAGAGCGATCGTCACAAATATTAATATAGAGAGATATGCCAATTCATCCCTTGGTTAACTTAAATTAATTAACTGATATTGGTGGATATATTTGACTAATATTCAATAAATCAATAGTTATGTACGTTGCATATCTTGGTCTCTTTTATGCTTATTTAATTTCCACCACCCACGTATAACAATATTACTTATACTCGTAGCTACGTGTTGGTGGTAATTTGTAGAGACTTACGGTACATGTACAATATATACGATAATCGGAATGATTTAAATCCATTTAAAATTGATTTGATCAATTCATTCCTTTAATTGCGGTACAATATCCGGCCATTATGTTTCAATATGGCAATTAGTGTATATGTAAATACCAATGTGGCAATATACACAGGGTGATCATGCATTGTAAGGACCCTTATGGAGTAACTCACTTACCGTACGTAAGTCTGAATTATGCGATACACGGGCTACATATTAAGTAGCGTATAGGGTATAAGTTGGTATTCAACTGTTTAATTGGCCACGTGTGCTTTTAGTATTTATATTTATGCATTGGGGACTTACGCATAGCTGCCACGGGATTGCGGATAATTCCGAATGGTAGTTTTGCAGATTTAAATTTGGCATATTCATGCGCTAAGATATGATACATCGTTCATGCGAAAATATATGTAGACATATACGTTCCCGCATAGGCCGCACATTATAATATATATTATATGTTCATGCTAGGTCTTTAGAGTGCATGTTACACACCATATGTTTTTTAAGCATAGAATAAAGAATCAATCTTTTTAAAAATATTGCAACTTTCAGAGAAGCAAGATTTGTGTCCATCTTTTAAAAGTAAAATATTATTTTGTTGCAAGCTCTCACCGAAGGAGTAAATAAATTAATCTCAATTGGAGTTTATTCACATCTTTGATTTGTGGTGAACATTCCTTAAATATTTGTGGAACATTAGATAGGTGCATATCGGTGCATAATAAAATTATTTTAGTCAAAAATTCTGACAGCATAATTAAATCCACTCTTTTTTATTTATTGTATAAGAGTTGTACTCTTAGCTAACAATTGCCAGCTATTTTGGGATGTTATTCGTACGTATTTTGAAAGATTCATCCAAATAATCGAACGAGAGGAAGTTACAAACCGCTTCCGTTGATATCTCTAATCAAGTGTGGATTACCACAAATTCCGCTTTTAACCTTTATACTTGGTATTATGATAGATCAACTTGGTCTACATAAGGAAATTATTGTCAAATATCAGATGAATATTTATCGGCTGTATTTGCCTTTTAAAATTTGACAATGATGAGCAAAGCATGATGTATGATTTTCTTTCCTTTTATTTATTTATTTATCGATTGTACTTCAAGCTATCACCCTTGTACAAAAAAGATGTTAACAAATCTGGGATTAGTTCCGGATATTTACGCGATCCCGAAGGAATCGAACGAGACGTACGTTAGCACCCCAATTTAATTCGTATCACCAGTTAGGTGATGATCACACGTAGTCCGCAACAATCACTTTGAATGCGCTTAATGGACCAGCGGATAGGAATCGTTCAATAGTTGATATATCTGATTGTAATTGCAACCAGATCTGGGTTAATTCGGATATTGCTCCAGCTAAAGAGCAAAGTTTTGGAGTACTGATTTGGTCGACGAACGGGAATTGGTGCCTTGCCATTGTATAAATAAGGATCATGATCGTTTGAGGGTTGAGCAACTTCATTGAAGTCTGCACGAGGAAGACTAAAAATTTGTCATTTGATGACGTTCTATATATTTTTATATCGTTTCCTCTGTTGTATATCGTAAGCCAAAAAGTTTTAATTTAAACAATTTTGGATAAAAAACCATTCTTTTGTTTATAATCCAATATCCTTAGATATTACATAAATATCATGATTTAAACGATTTACATTCGTTGGTAGTAGTAGCATGACAATTATGAATGTCGCTACCGTCCATTAATACCAACCCCGATTCTAGTTCCCATAATATTTTGAGATGTTTGAAAATCCCACCAAAGAAGTTTAGGCGCATTTAAGAGACAAATAATTAGCTAGTTTCGCTAGTGGTTTAGCAATGGCTTTACATTATTTCTTTCACATTATTTTTCGTTGTTTATTTTTATAGCCAAGATCAGATCTGGGACTCTTCCTTACAGGTTAACATGACCTTTTTATTGCTTAATACATATGCACGTATGTGTTTATGTAATACATATATAATAATATATATTTGTGTATATGTAAATTGTGAAAGATAAGCTGACCTCTTCTGAATATTATATTCAGTGTAACATAAAAAGGAGAGGCACGTGCATGTATCCGACAATACCATCAACAATACCAGCGAAAACCCTAGCCGAGATGATGATCTCGGGAGGGTGGTTATGGCTGTTTTAGGGGAAAACCCTACACTTGTGTAGGTAAAACCCTAGAGGGGAGGAGGAGAGCATTTGAGCTTCGGGATATATGTGTGTTTTTAGGGTAGAAGTCTTGCCCTCTATTTATAGAGGCGATATTAGGGTCTTGAAGGAAAAGGCCAATGGGCCGCTAACGGGCCAGGCTCAAGGACAAAACCAATTATTAGCCCGATGCGCTATGCGTATCAACCTCGTATAGCCTATATATGTATATATATATATATATATACATATACATATGTGTATATACATATGCATATGTGTATATACATATGCATATGTGTATATGTGTATATACATATGCATATGTGTATATATGTATATATATATATATATATATATATATGCATGTATATATATATATATATATATATATATATATATATATATATATATATATATATATATATATGAGATCGAAAGATCATGGATTACAATTGTGCATATCCAACGATCTGTGGTGCATAACATGCGTCTAAATCTACAAATGACTGCTAAACATTGTAAACAACTCAATTAATTCATGTGATTGACAATACAAGCATACAAACTTGAAGCAACCCTAAAAGTGTAATCTCAGTGACCTACGAGACCTCGATACATATTACTCCAAGCAAGATAAACCCTCGTAAATGACCACGAGAAACCGAATGCTAAAGGCAAAAATACAGAGCCAAAGCCTTCAAGCCAAACCAAGAACCCTGTCCTCGTCAACAAACACCATTATCAACAAAACAAACACGAAACACCTGTCGGGGAACCCAAGAACACCTATCCCAAGGCTGGTAACCAAAGAGATCTCTCGATACCAAAAAACACCCGGAAGAACCCACCTGTAAGATCCAGTTTTTCCCAGTTGTGTTGGACGCCGTCCAACAGGGTGGGACGCCGTCCCAGTTTGAAGGGCTGAACACCGTCCAGAATTCTGGACGCCGTCCAGATGGCCTGACGAGCCAACTTTTGTGTTTTTGATATTTAAAAGGGGTAACTTGGTAATTTCACATTGTGGACGACTTTAAGACCCTAGATCAGTTTTGGTGAGTCTCATTACTCCTTTTCCATCTACTTTATCATCTTCCATTAAATCCTAGAGAGAGAGGAGGTTCTAGAGTGAGAGAGCTCCATTAAAGGAAGGAGGTGGTAGAATCGGGTCTTAGTGCGAGTTCTAAAGTAGTTCATCTAGCCGCTAGCTACGTGGTGATTGTGTTGGTAATTCTTAACCTTGATTTCTTTACTTTGATTAGTTTAAGGGTTAGGGTTTGGGTTAGAAATGAACCTAAAACCCATTTATTAGTGATTTGGGGGTTTTTTTGGGTAAGTTTGGGTCATGAAGACTCAAAGATGACCAACCTAGGGTTTTGAAAGGTTAAAGTGTGTAAATGGGTCTTAAAAGCTTAGTAATCACTAGTACGCTTAGTAGTTAATGTTAGTGGGTGTCATTAGGGTGTGGGTGACCCAAATGGGTGTGTTGACCTTGAGATGGGTCAAATGGGTCTTGGGCAACCTAGGTTATGAAATGAGTATGAAAACACACTAAACTTGTGAGTATTAAAGGGTTAAGACCATAATTGGCTAGCGTTAGGGTTTTGGCGAAGTTGACCTAATCTTAGGGTTGAAGGTGCAAATGGGTCGAATTTGCACCAAGGGTCAAAATGACGCTAGGATGTTGAGTGAGTTAGTTGACCTAATTCAATTGTGTGATTGATTATGTGCCTAATGTAATAGGTACGTTACATTGAAGGTTGCAAGCTCGGTTAACTCTCACGAAGACTTTAAGGTGAGTGGAGTAATTATACGTATGTGTATATGGCGTGTTTATTTGTGGGTGTTATGGCATGAACCATTGAGCCGGTAGTGCCATAACATGTGTGTGATAAGATGTGAACCACGAGCCGGTAGCATCGAGTGTGAACCACGAGCCGGTAGCACTATAAACTAAGATGTGAACCACTAGCCGGTAGCATCGAGTGTGAACCACGAGCTGGTAGCACTATAAAATAAAGTGTGAACCACGAGCCGGTAGCACTATAAAAGAGTATAACTCAATTGCGTATGGTGTGAACCACGAACCGGTAGCACCATAGCATTTATGGTTAACCATATTGAGATTGTTGATTGTTTAGCATATTATATATATATTGAGTTGAGTGTATGCTAATGCGGTTTTGTGATAATGTACGACTTGTTAGTATTACGGGTTTGATGACATGCTATTTGAGTTACAAGTTCGTATGAGGTATTTGGTGGATGTGATTGCAAGTAGATAGGTTGTATATGTATATGTATAATTATTGCATTCACTAAGCGTTAGCTTACCCTCTCGTTGTTTACCTTTTTAGGCTCCGGCGTGGACAAAAGCAAAGGTATTCGGTTGGATTAGTGGTCTCCCGCTTATTTTGATAGGGGATGCTTTTGGGTTAGCTTTTGGAAGTTCGGCCAAGATTTGGGTAGTTTAACCCCAAACACCATGCTCTAGTGTCGTTTGGAAATTAAACTTGTATTGGTCGAAACTTGTATTTTTGAACGAAACGCGTCGATGTGGGCCCGATGTTGTAAAACTTTTTTTGATGATGGAAACCTTTTAGTTTATTATATTGTGATATGTTGTAAAAAGGTTATCACTTAAAAGTGTCGGGAAGCGGGATTTCCGCTCACGTGAGTTGGACCCGGGGACAGCAGCTGCCAGGCAATCTGGATGCCGTCTAGATATGCTGGACGCCATCCCGGTCTTAAGTGCTGGACGCCGTCCAGATAACTGGACGCCGTCCAGATGGGCAGGTCCAGAATTTTTTTTTTTGGGCGTGTTCTAGGATTAACGAAGTCGGGTCATTACAAGTGGTATCAGAGCATGGTCTAAGGGATTTAGGCAACTTGAGATAGGTGCCTAGACTTAGACTTATTTGTGTATGCATTTTTTTTTGCGGGACTTGTAGGAGACGGGTCGGACGGAGTGTTGATTAGTGATTAGGTTTATGTGAACTAACCTTGCGCTAATTATTTTGTGTTGTGTTAGCAATCATCAAGCGAGAAAGGCATTGTACTAGCAAGTTAATACGACGTGCTCGTGTAACAATGATTAGCTACCATTGTTACGGGTTCAAATCGTGTCAAACAAGCGATGTAAGACGATTGTTGAGCAAGATGGGGTAGTGTGGTATATATGTATATACATATGTGTTGAGTCCTTTTGTCTCATTGCTTAATTTACTTCGTTTTATAGAATGAAGATGAGAAATAGACACGACACCAATGACGGAAGTACGAGTGAGGACGTTGAACTCACGGCCAAGGTTGAGGCCATCTTTAAAAGGCTAAAAAAGGATTTTCTTGACGATGTTCGAAAGGTCTTCCAAGAGTCGGTTGATGGACAAGTGACCAAATTGATCAATGAATAAATGAAAGCCGCAATAGAGGAGGCTTTAGAAGCTAGAAACATTTATCCTCGAGGCGAAGGGGGTGAAGGTAATGGTGGGGGTGGAAGGCGGGATTTCCACTACAAAAATTTCAAGGATACTCAACCTCCGATGTTTAATGGGTTGAGGGATCCATTGAAAAGCACTTGTTGGATTTCCGATATTGAGGGGGCGTTCCGTACCGCGGAGTGTCCTCCTGAGAAGAAGACGAGGTATGGGTCTAGCATGTTGCGCGAAGAGGGCAAGTTGTGGTGGGATGATAAAATCAAATTATATGGTGAAGAGCAATGCATGAGCTTGACATGGGAGGAGTTTAAGAAGGAATTTTTCCAAGAATACCGAACTTCTTCCGATCTTGATAAAATCCGGGACGAGTTGCACAATTTGCGACAAGGTTCAATAGACTTGGTTACTCTCAAGTCTACCTTCTTGGCAAAGACTCGTTTTTGTCCTGAGTATGTTGGTGATGATCACAAGTTGATGCTAGATTTCTACCGTACTTTAAGTGATGAGTTAAAGGGTAAGATTAGCCGGGGTATGGATAAGTCTTTTGAAGATTTATACTAATTGGCGAGGGGTTTTGAGCAGGAGGTTCCAAGAAAAAGCGATTTCACTTTTTCAAAGAGAAAGTTTGAAGGTTCGAGTTATTCGAACTTTTCAAACAAAAAGAACAAGAAAGGCTCCGAAAGCGTTAATAGTGTGAAGAAGGGTGCTTCCGGGGGTTTCGAACCCACATGTTATAATTGTAATCAAAGAGGGAACATAGCCCGTAATTGTACCAAGGCGTCGACCAAGCTTACTTGCTATAATTGTGGTAAAGAGGGACACAAGAGGCCGGAATGTCCCGATTTGAATAATGATCATGTGAAGAAGTTGGAGAGAGTGGCGGGTACGGCTAGGGGTCGCAATTACTTGATGACCAATGATGAGGCCAAGCAATCCAACGAAGTTGTCTCAGGTACTTTTATAGTTAACTCTAATCCGGCAAGGATCCTATTTGATACCGGTGCAAATTTATGGTTTGTGTCCCCAAAATTTGTGCCTAGACTTAATAGACCGTTAGCTAAGTTAAGTCGTCCGGTAGAAGTCAAAATAGCGGACGGCAAGACGGTGCTAGTGGTTGATGTGTGTAAAAATTGTGATGTCGTTTTTGGTGCCGAAAACTTTAAGATAAATCTTATCCCGATGACTTTGGGTGATTTTGATATCGTTGTTGGTATGGATTGGCTCGATTATAATAGGGCCGATATTGCATGCCATGAAAAATTTATTCGTGTGAAGATCCCAAGTGGGGGAGAGTTAATTATTCATGGTGATAAGCGTAGAAGACTTGTGCCGATATGCACTTTTGCACGAGCACATCGTTTCTTTGTTAGTGGTGGCATGACTTTTCTTGCCCATGTTGTTGATACTCGTGATGAGCCACCACCCATTCGTGAAATTCTGGTGGTAAATGAGTTTGAAGACATTTTTCCGGATGAGTTACCGGGTGTTCCGGCGGAAAGACAAGTTGAATTTCGCATTGAGTTGGTTCCGGGAGCTACTCCCATCGCTAAAACTCCTTATCGTTTAGCGCTGACGAAAATGCAAGAGTTGTTAAATCAAACCCAAGAGCTACTTGAAAAGGGTTTTATCCGACCGAGTGCTTCGCCATGGGGCGCTCCGGTTTTATTCGTGAAGAAAAAGGATGGTAGTATGCGGATGTGCATCGATTATCGAGAGTTGAACAAAGTGACGATCAAGAATCGTTATCCATTGCCTCGGATTGACGATTTGTTTGACCAACTCCAAGGTGCAACGTATTTCTCTAAAATTGACCTACGGTCCGGCTATCACCAAATGCGGGTCCGTGAGGAAGATATTGAGAAAACGGCTTTCCGAACTCGTTATGGGCATTTTGAATTTGTGGTAATGCCTTTTGGTCTTACGAATGCACCGGCGGCATTCATGGATCTTATGAACCGAGTGTGCCAACCTATGTTGGACAAGTTGGTAATTGTGTTCATTAACGACATACTTGTCTATTCGAAGAGTATGAAAGAACATGAACTTCATTTGCGGTGTGTGTTAAAGACGTTGCGGAAGGAGAAGTTGTATGCTAAATTCTCCAAATGTGAATTTTGGCTAAGGGAAGTTCAATTCCTTGGCCATATTGTGAACGAAAATGGTATTCAAGTAGATCCGGGGAAGAATGAGATGGTAAAGAATTGGGGACGACCGACTACGCCTACAGAAATCCGAAGTTTTCTCGGATTGGTCGGTTATTACCGTCGGTTTATCCAAGACTTTTCTAAGATCGCTTCTTTGTTGACAAAATTGACGAGGAAGAACGCGAGATTTAATTGGGAGAACGAGCAAGAAATCGCTTTTCAATTGCTAAAAGAGAAATTGTGTCAAGCTTCGGTGTTAGTGTTACCGGAAGGTGTGGAATACATGACGGTGTATTGTGATGCCTCTCTAAATGGGCTCGAGTATGTTCTAATGCAAAGAGGTAAAGTCATCGCTTATGCCTCTCGAAAATTAAAGGAACACGAAACGAGATATCCGACTCATGATCTTGAGTTGGCGGCGGTTGTGCGTGCGTTGAAAATTTGGTGCCATTACTTGTATGGTGTCAAGAGTACGATTTATTCGGATCATAAGAGTTTGAAACATCTCTTTAACTAAAGAGATTTGAATTACCGTCAACGAAGGTGGATGGACGTTGTAAAAGATTATGATTGTGAAATACTTTATCATCCGGGCAAGGCGAATGTGGTTGCGGATGCGTTAAGTCGAAAGAGCCATCACCCGGCGTTACGATTGGGATTGTTACGTATGATTATTACTAAAGATTTTCTTGAAAAACTTGGTGTGATTCAAATAGAGGCTTACGTTCACAACAAGCATGCGGAACGAATAGTGGGGCAATCGGAGTTCATTACTATGGGCTCGCGTGGTTTGTTGTCTTTTCAAGGAAAAGTGTGGGTGCCTAAGATGGGGGATTATCGACGAGTGCTACTTGATGAAGTACATAAGTCAAAGTATTCCATTCATCCGGGCGCAACAAAAATGTATATTGATTTAAGGAAGGAGTATTGGTGGCCAGGCATGAAACATGATGTTGTTAAGTATGTTGAGCAATGCGCCACGTGTTTGCAAGTTAAAGCCGAACACCAAAAGCCGTATGGTAAGTTACAAGCGTTAGAAATCCCGAAGTGGAAATGAGAGCACATTACCATGGATTTTATCACAAAGTTACCAAAGACGGCGAGAACCCAATTTGATTCAATTTGGGTGATAGTTGACCGATTGACAAAAAGTGCTTTGTTTCTTCCCATTCGGGAAGCGATATCGTCGGAAACCTTGGCTAAATTGTTTATCAAGGAAGTAGTCGCTCGGCATGGGGTTCCTATATCTATTATTTCGGATCGAGATACCCGTTTTACATCTCGGTTTTGGGAAAATTTTCATGACGATATGGGTACACAATTAAAATTGAGCACGGCGTATCATCCTCAAACGGACGGTCAAACCGAATGTACGAATCAAACATTAGAGGATATGTTACGGGCGTGTATTATTGTTTTCGGGGGTAGTTGGGATGAGTACTTGCCTTTGGTGGAATTCTCGTACAATAATAGTTATCATACTAGTATCGGGATGCCACCTTATGAGATGCTTTATGGGCGAAGGTGTCAAACTCCAATTTGTTGGGGTGAAGTGGGATAAAAGGAAATCGAGAGTACCGATTTGGTTTTAGAAACGAATAGCAAAATCGATATGATTCGGGCTCATTTGAAAAAGGCTCAAGAAAGACAAAAGTCGTATGCCGACAAGCGTAGACGAATGATCGAATTTCAAGAAGGTGACATGGTGATGCTTAAGGTTTCGCCATGGAAGGGTATTATTCGATTTCGAAAACGGGGAAAGTTAGCTCCTCGGTTTATTGGGCCATTTAAAGTTTTAGCTCATCTGGGCGAAGTCGCATATCGTTTGGACTTACCCGAGGAACTTACGGGTATCCATAATACATTTCATGTTTCCCATCTCCGTAAATGTCTTGCGGATGATTCTTCATGGGTATCATTAGACGAAATTGAGCTAAACAATAAGTAAGAGTATGTTGAGGAGCCGGTTGCTATACTAGACGAAAAATTGAAAAGATTGAGAAACAAAGAGGTGAGAACTTATAAGGTTCAATGGCGTCGAAGTATAGGTTCCGAGTTCACTTGGGAGCCCGAAGAGTTTGTTTTGGTCTATCTTCCTGCTTGTCATGCGACGTGGATTGTGAGGGCTCAATCTGGTTCAAGTGGGGGAGAGTTGTAAGATCCAGTTTTTCCCAGTTGTGTTGGACGCCGTCCAACAGGGTGGGACGCTGCCCCAGTTTGAAGGGCTGGACGCCGTCCAGAATTTTGGAAGCCGTCCAGATGGCCTGACGAGCCCACTTTTGTGTTTTTGATATTTAAAAGGGGTAACTTGGTAATTTCACATTGTGGACGACTTTAAGACCCTAGATCAGTTTTGGTGAGCCTCATTACTCCTTTTCCATCTACTTTATCATCTTCCATTAAATCCTAGAGAGAGAGGAGGTTCTAGAGTGAGAGAGCTCCATTAAAGGAAGGAGGTGGTTGAATCGGGTCTTAGTGCGAGTTCTAAAGTCGTTCATCTAGCCGCTAGCTATGTGGTGATTGTGTTGGTAATTCTTAACCATGATTTCTTTACTTTGATTAGTTTAAGGGTTAGGGTTTGGGTTAGAAATGAACCTAAAACCCATTTATTAGTGATTTGGGGGTTTTTTAGGTAAGTTTGGGTCATGAAGACTCAAAAATGACCAACCTAGGGTTTTGAAAGGTTAAAGTGTGTAAATGGGTCTTAAAAGCTTAGTAATCACTAGCACGCTTAGTAGTTAATGTTAGTGGGTGTCAATAGGGTGTGGGTGACCCAAATGGGTGTGTTGACCTTGAGATGGGTCAAATGGGTCTTGGGCGACCTAGGTTATGAAATGAGTATGAAAACACACTAAACTTGTGAGTATTAAAGGGTTAAGACCATAATTGGCTAGCGTTAGGGTTTTGGCGAAGTTGACCTAATCTTAGGGTTGAAGGTGCAAATGGGTCGAATTTGCACCAAGGTTCAAAATGACGCTAGGATGTTGAGTGAGTTAGTTGACCCAATTCGATTGTGTGATTGATTATGTGCCTAATGTAATAGGTATGTTACATTGAAGGTTGCAAGCTCGGTTAACTCTCACGAAGACTTTAAGGTGAGTGGAGTAATTATACGTATGTGTATATGGCATGTTTATTTGTGGGTGTTATGGCATGAACCATCGAGCCGGTAGTGCCATAATGTGACGACCCGGGAATTTCCGAATAAATTTAAAATTAATCTTTATATGATTTCGATACGATAAGCAAGGTATGTAATGTTGAAGACTTCGTCCGGATGGATTAGGACGGGTCATTTCAGTGTGGTATCAGAGCGGTGGTTTGCGCGAACCAGGTCTGCATTAGTGTGTTTAACAGGTAGTTGTTAGGATACATTAGTGAGTCTGGACTTCGACCTAGAAGTTGTTAGGTTACATTAATGAGTCTGGACTTGAACCTGGTCTACATGTCAAAAGTTTTGCATATCATTCCATGTAGAAAAATATCTACCTATCATTTTCAGTCTCGACGCGTCTTATTGCAATTATTGCATAGATGGTGTACAGACAAATTCATATCCCATCACATTAAACCTTGTCCGACACATCTCCTTAATTTCCCCCTTAATCTACGGAATCTTCTGTACTATATATACGTATTAGGTATTCTATGTAATTAGAATATCATCCGATATCCGAAAATCATTTCACATTGAAAATGCTTTATCTAACCATGCTAGATGAATTCTGCAACCAGTTCAAGTTCCTCGGATTTCGACAACTATTCCGATATGGAGTTTCACCTAAGCTCTGAAAGCAGTGTCACCAGAATGAATCAACCAAACATCCATCCCCAATTCATTTGATGAGTTCGTAGTCGACTTAATCAATGGAGACGCGAAGAAGGCGATCCTTTCCACCATCCGAATTCATCTCTTGGTGGAGAACCTGAAGCACTTACCGGCGAACCACTTCGATACACTATATTCACTCTTATTTCCAGGATATCTCGCCATGATTATATGATATCCAAAAATTCTCAACCTTATTCATCCGCTCGTTCCAACCGACAATCATTCCGGAATAATGGTAGAAGTCAACGAGCTTCACACTCGAGTAATCAATTTGGAGAATATGGTGCAAAATTTACCAGCTTCAACAACATCACTGGCATCAACAGTACCATCAGTAACAGCACCAGTACAATCAACATCACACACCTCAACATCTCATTATGTATCTCGAGCATAGTCATCGTTCTACGTATCATTCTATCTACTTTATCTTCGTTCTACATATTGTTCTACATCGATTATCTTCGCTCGACATGGCGATTATGCAATTTCTAAATTTTAGAGATTATGTAATCTAGTTCTAACGATAAATCAAATGAGTTTAATATCTTATTGACTCATTAAATCCATGATTACATCTGAAGAAAATATATATGTAAGTATATTTTCATAAAGATTGTAAATAAAAATTCTTTCGTACAAACTGTTAATGGTGAAAATATTTTAACGGGTAGGTAATACCCGAGGAATATTTGGATTTCACACTAATAAGTTACATAGTACATTCTTCGAAACTGATTCAACAATCATTTACTATCCTACTTACATTCACAGATATACGTATCCGTTCACCGCAGAATAACCATTTCTATTCAATTTTATATTTGGATTTTGATCTATCAGAATCCAACAAGTGGCATAATGAAGAAAATGTTGGACAAAATAAAATTTGTTAGAAACAAACAAATTAACTATGAGAAATTTAGTTAAGAATCCTAGCTAACTGTTCCTAGCTAACTGTTAATTCCGTATTACATTTTAATTATCGCAATTTAATTATCGCAATTTAATTATCTCAATTTTAATTCTCGCAATTTTATTTATCGTCATTTAATTTCTGTTATTTATTTTACATACTTTAAATATCGGGACACGTATACAAGGTTTTGACATATCATATCGACGCATCTATATATATTATTTGGAATAACCATAGACAATCTATATGCAGTAATGCGGGAGTTAGCTATACAGGGTTGAGGTTGATTCTACAATAATATATATAGTTTGAGTTGTGATCGAGTCTGAGACATGTACACGGGTCACGATACGTATTAATTAATTCGAATATTATATATTAAACTATATATGAATTATTGGACTGTTAACTGTGGACTATCAACTATGGATTACCAACATTGGACAATTAAAATGAATTAAAATATTGATTATAACATATGAAACTAAACAATTCTTCAAATTTGCCACTTGATTTCATCTTAAACCTCATTTGTATCTTGAAGATTATAATATGCGTTCAAACCTTTCATGATTCTTGAAAACACCTCAATCGAGAGGATGAACCAACCGCACTTCATCTACGGAAGAAAAAATGGATGCATATAGATATACACATGAAAAACTCTCATAAACTGAGTAAACGTTTAACAAGTAGCTGTGCTAATTCCTTTAGCGTTATTATTATCCAAAATAACTTTGCAATCCCTTTCCAAAATTAGCAAATTTTGTCACAGCTCCAGCAAGTCAACTTTGACTTTTCGTTCGAAACAACCTTATTATAACCTTGATTTATATGTGTGCTCTTTTATTGTTACCGGGGAACCTTTTATTATATTCCTCCATATTACCAGCAGATGTACCAGTAACCTCGTCGCTCCTTTGTTTAAATCTCTCCGACAAATCACTAAATTTATCTATTGAAGTCTCATCATGTACTCATCCGCATCTTGTAACAAGAATTGCCATACCAATTACCAGAAATCAGCAAATCTGTATTGTGAGTCTCGCAATGTTTCCACAATAACAGTTATATGTATCCATATAACATTTATCTCTTAGAACTATGATCTTTCATTCTGAAATTCTGAAATTCTGAAAAGCACTCAGTCTACAAATCAATACTCTGAATGTTGAAAAAGCTGAATGAAGCAGCAGAAACCGTAGACAAACCTAAATGACCTCAACAGCCAAAAGTTGATGATAAAGAATTGTATGTTGGCAAAGCTCAGAAAAAGTTTGAAACTGAAAAACTGATTGAGTCTCTGAACAAATCACAAGGACTAAACTTGTACATTAAGAATCCTGATGATTCTGTTTCTGATGAAATCTTTAGCGAATATCTTGCTTCTGACTCCAAACTCTTGCGGACAAATTTTCTTCACCATCCTTCGATATTAGAAATTCCAAAATATCATCGTATCTTTTATTATAAATATCCTCCATATTTCTGAAGATATTTTCATAACTATTCTTATCTGAAATCATTAATCTCTTCGTGCTATCAGTGTTACATCATATAGAAACTGTTAGTTTCTATATTCTGTAAACTTTCGAGCTTAAAATATGAATGTTATTGAAGTAATGTTGGGAACTGATGCATGAGTTAGTATAATATAATGACACTTGATCAACGTGATTATATTACAGTAAGTCATGCTGAGTTTCTAATGGAACGTGATGATTCACAGATCATAACGTCATCATGTGCCATGTTACACAACTCTTTCATTCTACTTAACCTCTGAACATATCAAGAAAGTATATTCTTAATAGTTCCATTCTCAGTGATTCTGATAATTTGACAAATCAAATCATGTTATTACATTCTTTCTTATTTAGAACATTAAGTTCATTCGAAACTCCATACTTACAAATTTTGGACCATCACTCGTTTTACTAGAGGTCGAGAAGAGAATAAAAAGGCAAAGAGCTCTAAAATATAAGAGAAAATATAAAGCTCAATAGCGAGACAGAGGTTACAAATCGTGGATATTAATACGAATAGCAATATAAAGACATGGTATAATTAAGAATAGTATCATCCCAAGGTAATAGTAGAAGTAAACAGATTTTTTCTGGTGGAAGATTGAAAAGAAGGATGACAGAAATGATAATTAGGAAAAATATCACGGATTAGAACCGGATTAAACATTTTCAAAATCTTTTGGAAGTATGAACTAAGAAAGAAAGTATATGAATGGTGAGAATAATGGAACGGAAGAGTTTAATTTATAATGGAAATATCAGACAGTGTAATCGAGGCAGATCACCGTATTTAATTATAGAGATCTTAACTTCCTTATTCGCCGAAGAATCAAATCTTTTTGATCTCAAAGAATTCTTTAAATCTCTTGAATTTCGGAATTCAACTAAGAAAACGCCAAAAGCTAAGACAAATCTTTATCCTTTCATTTCACTCTTTTGTGATAACTTCATTCGTACACTTCCAATAATCGAATTGTTTTATCAATATTACTCAATGGAGATAAAACTCTATTTATCAACTCTTATTCGTCATGAAAACATTTTTATTGTTAGACATGACCACCTCACTCAAATTTCGGGACGAAATTTCTTTAACGGGTAGGTACTGTGACGACCCGGGAATTTCCGACTAAATTTAAAATTAATCTTTATATGATTTCGATACGATAAGCAAGGTATGTAATGTTGAAGACTTCGTCCGGATGGATTAGGACGGGTCATTTCACATAACATGTGTGTGATAAGATGTGAACCACGAGCCGATAGCATCGAGTGTGAACCCCGAGCCGGTAGCACTATAAACTAAGATGTGAACCATGAGCCGGTAGCATCGAGTGTGAACCACGAGCCGGTAGCACTATAAAACAAAGTGTGAACCACGAGCCGGTAGCACTATAAAAGAGTATGACTCAATTGCGTATGGTGTGAACCACGAGCCGGTAGCACCATAGCGTTTATGGTAAACCATATTGAGATTGTTGATTGTTTAGCATATTATATATATATTGAGTTGAGTGTATGCTAATGCGGTTTTGTGATAATGTACGACTTGTTAGTATTACGGGTTTGATGACATGCTATTTGAGTTACAAGTTCGTATGAGGTATTTGGTGGATGTGATTGCAAGTAGATAGGTTGTATATGTATATGTATAATTATTGCATTCACTAAGTGTTAGCTTACCCTCTCGTTGTTTACCTTTTTAAGCTTCGTCGCGGACAAAGGCAAAGGTATTCGGTTGGATTAGTGGTCTCCCGCTTATTTTGATAGGGGATGCTTTTGGGTTAGCTTTTGGAAGTTTGGCCAAGATTTGGGTAGTTTAACCCCAAACACCATGCTCTAGTGTCGTTTGGAAATTAAGCTTGTATTGGTCGAAACTTGTATTTTTGAACGAAACGCGTAAAACGGGTCGATGTGGGCCCGATGTTGTAAAACTTGTTTTGATGATGGAAACCTCTTAGTTTGTTATATTGTGATATGTTGTAAAAAGGTTTTCGCTTAAAAGTGTCGGGAAGCGGGATTTCCGCTCACGTGAGTTGGACCCGGGGACAGCAGCTGCCAGGCAATCTGGACGCCGTCCCGGTCTTAAGTGCTGGACGCCGTCCAGATAACTGGACGCCGTCCAGATGGGCAGGTCTAGAAATTTTTTTTTTTGGGCGTGTTCTAGGATTAACGAAGTCGGGTCGTTACACCACCAAAAACCCACGACCTCATTGCATCTTTGAACAAATGTAATCCACCATTCGGGCAGCAGAAAACCCCGAGATACAACCCCAGAAACATTAATTTGCCCAATTCGAATAAACTGGAAACACTAGCAACAACGTCGACCTACCCAAACATGGACAACAAAGGAATAAATGGAACGAGCGACGCGTGAGAATAGCAGCAAAGCACGAGAACCCGACTGATAACTGGTCCGATCAAGAGAAAAAAATCTTTGACTAAACCCAACATCATAACTAACCGAACCCCAACCTCTAACAGGCCAGAATTTGGCTAAATATTCGGCAGGGGAGCACGGTAGCCGGACCACAGGAGGGAGAACCCACTCTGGGTAGCTGGAAACGAGTACCAAACCTGAAAAACCGGTCGGAGGTCAAACCAACCAATAAATCCGCCAATTTTATAAAGAATGAAACAAAAAAGAGAGATTCGACGACATATCATGAACCATTCAAAAAGCCAAAAGACCTAACCAACCCCGATGGTAGAACTCCGAAGGAGTTTGCCGCCTACTAACAAAACTACCAGATGATCCGACAAGATTCAGAAACAAACAAAAGAACACGTACACTAAGAACATAAAGAAAATTGAACCTGGAAGGACAATCTATACCCTGGAAAACATAGATCAAGTGGAGCCACTTAATCTCGCCACCCGTTGCCGGAGTGAGGAAAGTGATATTGCTCATTTCGTATACATTTTTATTTGAAATTTTGGCTCCGATTATTCGAGACTCATGTGATTATTGAAGATTACTGCCTTATTTTATGATATTAGTAATTTGGTCTCAGAAGAATTATTTGAGAGTTTTGTGTTGATTTTTGGGTGATTTGAAGTCTATTTTGCTAAACATATTATATGTTGTGGGTAGAGACGGGTTCCAAGTGTTATAATTAAAAATTCAACAATTCAGAATGAGAAATTGGAGGTTCGCGATCACGAATGTTTGTATGCATTGAGTTTCGCGATTGCGACTTAGTACTCGAGGATTGATTCCAGCTGCGAAATATAGATTCGTGAACATAAATTACCAGATTTTGATGTTTCTCCATCGCGGAAATTTATGAGTAAGGGAACTCGCGATCGCGACATATGGCCTGACGGGTCAGTTTTAATTAAAACCTAATTTTTAATGTAGAAACTCACACTTTTTACTTTGGCCGTTTTTGGGAGCAAGAGGTAAGAAAATTGGTGATTTTTGGGAATTCCTAGATCATCAGAACACTCCAATCATTCCAGAAACAAGCTTTGATCAGATTATCATTCAATATTGTTCATTCAAATAGGTTGATTCCTTTGTTAACAACAAACTCTTCTTTGATTTTATGTTTAATTTTGATTATTACTATGATTATTGGCTAGGCTATTGATGTTTGTTTAGATCAATAAACCTATGTGTTAGGTGTAACTTTTATCAATTGTTTTATTATAGTATGATGATTTGAAGTTTAAATGCATGAACACACTTATTGAAACTTTGTCTTTTCGATTTAATTAATTGTGTGTTTGTTTTATAGAATGAGAGTTCGTCATTTAATACTTATATTTTCAATTGATTTGTCTTAATTGATTGATTACTTAATCGGAGACGATAGTAAATTGAATTCAAAAGACTAGAAGATATAGGGGTGAATCACACACAACGAAAATTGGTGTGATTAATGATTACAACGAGGGTAGAGTCACTATTTGAGTCTTCATCTCAGTTGAGTTGTTTAATCACAATTAGGATGTTTTAAATAATGGAGAATAGTGTGCTGTGTAATCTTGATTGACGTATCTGTAATAGGGAATTCCATATGGACCGATTAGATAAAACACATATGTTAATTTATAGTTGGAACTTAATTCAAACGCATCCAACACTAGGTGTAAAAGGTCTGAACGAACATTTGTTCGCATCTGAATTTAAAAACTATCTTATTTGCTTTCTTTTATTTATATAAAACTAAAAAGTTAAAAACAATGTCTTTACTTTATCACCGTTTCTTGATTTTTCAATCGTTAAACGACAACCAATTAAAATCTGTACTTGTTTTATTTCTAATTTTTCAAGCTTAATTAATTTTAGTTACAATCTTCAATTGAACTTAATACTGTCTTGTGGACGATATCTGGAATTACCAATTTGCTATACTCTTATACAATCAGGTACACTTGCTTAGTTGTGTAATAGTTTTTAACCGGTACTTTTCCATACTTAATTTATACACCTGATTTTATACACCTGATTTTACACATCAGAAAGACCCACTAGAAAATGACCGTCTTCACATTAATTGGACAGAGGCGTCGGTTCTTGGGGGAAAGAGAAGGAAAAGCATGAAAAAGGAGGAGAACAGGACCTCCGGCGAGTTGCTGGAGGCCGGAAACGGCCGTTGCAGACAACTACAAACCGGAAAAACACATGTGTTCAGGTTAAGTAAAGAGGGAGTGTTTGTATGAGGAGAACGTTTTTGTTATAGCACAATATATTTAAAACAAAGAAGAGAGATAATGATTAATTAATTACCTTACCGAAAAATAAAGGATGGAATGAACTTGGCCGAAAAAAAAGAGACAGAGGGTTGTGATCTGAAATGCACTATTACACAGAGAGAGAGAGAGAGAGAGAGAGAGAGAGAGAGAGATACTATTTACCAAGAGGGGTGGGTTGTTAATAAACCGAATTCAAATCAAGCTTTAAATGAGTTCCACTCCTTTAAAATAACTTTATTCAAACTCTACTCGAATTTTAAAAATATCATAATAATTTGTTCTTAGTTTAAACTCAAATAATTTTTCTACGTTGAAACTCACAATCAATGTTTTCTGAAGTTTCTTGTTAACAAACTCACATTTGACGGCCGAAAAACTCAATGTCAAGCATAAATACAAGACTCGAGTATACAAAGAAGATTGTTAAATAAATAAGGCTAATATATATATATATATATATATATATATATATATATATATATATATATATATATATATATATATATATATATATATATATATATATATAGGGGCAGGATCAATGGGGAAGTAATCAATCGAGGGGAAGCGGGGGGAAGCAAAAAAAATAAAAAATTTCGTTTATTGAAAAAACTTTGTTCACGAACATTATAGATTGGATGAAAATAAGAACATTTAGAAAAGACACTTCGTGATGAATGTTATTATTTTGGCGGAAAAACGATCGACAAAAATAACATTCAAGATAATATTGTTCGTGAAGAATGTTAACGTTTTTTTTTTATTCATATTTTGTGAAGTAAAATTTAGCCCGATTTAGAGTTTAGGGTTTAGGATTTAGGGTTTAGGGTTTAGGGTTTGGTGTTTTGGGTTTATTCCATAAACCCAAAACACCAAACCCTAAACCCTAAACTCTAAACCGTCCGTGTTAAAAACTCAATCTAAATCCTAAATCTAAACCCTAAATCTAAACCTAAACCCTAAATTTCTAAACCCTAATATCTAAACCCTAATGTCTAAAACCTCAACATACGCTCGAAAAACACGATAATTGTTATATATTACTTCTTCGAGCGTTTTCCCGCCAAAATAATAACATTCATCACGAAGTGTCTTTTCTAAATGTTCTTATTTTCATCCAATCTATAATGTTCATGAACAAAGTTTTTTCAAAAAACGAAGAAAATTTTTTTTGCTTCCCCCCGATTGGTTACTTCCCTCTTGATCCTACCACTATATATATATATATATATATATATATATATATATATATATATATATATATATATATATATATATATATATATATATATATATATATATATATATATATATATATATATATATATATATATATATATATATAGTATTTTTTTAAAGTTAAAAGGCTAAACATATTAATTCAATATCTACGTTCTAAATCAAAGGGTTCGTTTGGTTTGTGAGATTTCGAAAAATTTGGGGGGATTTACTTTTCAAAACTCATGAATCTTGTATTTAGTTGAAGAATTTCAAATGCCTTGACATTTTGAAATCCTACGAGAGAGTAATTTCTAAATGTTTTAGGATTTACGGTTTATATTTTACGTTATACGTTTACGTTTTACTATAAACTGTTACTTTTTAACTTTACGCTTCACATTTACGTATTACATTTACGTTTTACGTTTTGCGTTTATATTTTATATTTTTAGTTTACGTTTCACGTTTACGTTTTAATTTACCTTTTACGTTTAAGTTCTAAGTTTATGTTTTATGTTTACGTTTTATATTTAAGTTTTATGCTTACCTTTATATCATACTTATCGTTTATGTTTTACACTTACGTTTGCATTGACAATTACATTTTACATTAACATTTTACATTCACGTTTTATGTTAACGTTTTACATTTACGTTTTGCATTTAGGTTTTCATTTTACGTTTTACGTTTACCTTTAAGTTATACTTCACATTTACATTTTACGTTTTAGGTTCATGTTTACATTTTGCAATTACGTTTACATATTATGTTTTACTTCACGTTTTACCTTCGCATGTTTTTTAAGGAAAATATAGACATCCATATACGAATTTTCAATGATTATATTAATGTCCACCCCTGGACTTGAACCTCCAACCTTTTGGTTGAAGGGGTCACCTCGATACCGCTAGGCTATTAGCCCTTTGGTGTTTTACGTTATGTTTACGTTTTACAAATCATGAGGTTTAAAATCCCCGAACCAACCACATGATTTAATTTCAAATCATGAAAGGTTCAAATCCTTTGAAATTTCAAATCACATGGGATTTTAAATCTTCGAACCAAATGTCATCTATATACAAACTTGCATATGTTATTCAAGACTCAATCAATATCAGTAGGCATATGTAAGGTAATGTATGTTGTTAATGATTGGGTCTTGAATAACATTGTTTAGTCGGGATAATTTCACTATTAGTTAGGGAAAGTGTTTTCTATGTATAACTCCCAAGAGATTTCAGTTGCGCTCATATTTATCACGGTAGGAATTGGGTCAAGATTTCTAAATCGTTTCTCATCAATGGACTCCTAATGTAGAAGTAGAGTGGAATGATGAAATATTTTCTTGGGAGAATGTAACACTCCAAAATTTAAGTCATTATTTTTAATAATTAACTATTAAAGTGTCAAGTGTTAATGTTAAAAGAAATAAGCTAGTTAGTTAATTAAAAGTTAAAACTAACTAGGACTTCAAGTGAAAAGTTAGTAAGGACTTCTCTTAAGATCTAGACTTAAGGGAGGGTAGAGAGTGTTAAGTAGGCCATAGATTATAAGTGAAAAGCTACTCCCATACTAATTGTCACTGGACAAAAAATACACTAGTAAAGAAATGTCATAATAGTGTTGTACTTTCTGTTTACTTTTCAGTTTTACATTTACCTTTTCTTCCTCCTTTAATCCAATCCATATACATTAAAAGCATACTAGAACTTAAGCTTCTTATTTTTTTTTTTTTTTATAGAAGTGGACAGTTAATTTGAGACATTCCAAAATAGAATATTAGACTATAAATTAGGGACGCAGGGAGTAGAATTAGATCAAGTTTTCATATTCCAAATTTTTACAAATTTCTAAGAAAAGAGAAAGAGTGTGTGTGGGTGTCGTAGTGTATGTCGAGCCACGAGAGATCAAGATTGTTGGGGGAGAATATGGGTTAATGCGGGTTTATGCTTAATGATAATACTAATCTTAACCCATAACAATAAGTGTTTTGATAATGACACGTGCACATAACTAGAAGTGATGTTAGACATCTTGACATAAAAGGACAAGTTCACTAATCCACACTCACTCTAGCAAAAGACCAAAACCAAACAAAGCTTAGATTGAAAACTAGGCTTCACAGTTTTGTCCACGGTCGACCGCAGGTCAAACCGTGGAACCCTGCACCCTGGTTTATGAAACCAGGAGTGCACGGTCGACTCCACGGTCAACCATGGGTTGACCGCATAAGGTACTGTATGAACTTTTGATCAAATTTAGTTTGACCACTTCGGGGCATCTATAATTTATGAAACTTGTTTAAACATGCTTAGAATAGTTGCCTCCTTCATACCCAAAAGAGTTTTGGTCACTAGAACACTAATCTTGGTTAATCACACCTAACGACACCTTAATGAAGATTAAGCCTTGATTAAGGGATAACACATAAGTGTTATAGGAATACATGTACATCTAAAATGTATTTAGACATAGTTATGATGGTCATCAAGTCCCAACCAAGAGTTGCTCCTTCCTTGTACATGTGTTGGACATTAATATACTTATACATTAATCTTACAAATGCCACTTTGCAAGTAAAACTTACATAGTCTTGGTTCAATACTATGCTATCACTATATGTTTGATCCTACACTAATTAGTGATATCTTGCTAGTCATTACATGAATATTACTTGACCACTTGCTATTTATACATGAGTATTACTTGACTATGTGCTAAATACTAATTTGCTAAGTGGTTACTTAATATGTATATGTATGAACCTTGTCTTGCTATGTGTTACAAGTTGACCATAAACTAGTAATTGGACTACTTCAATATATGCTACTTGAATACAATCAAAGCGTTATAATCTAGTGATCTTAAAAGGATGGAAAACCATTAACACACATAAGATTTGCTTAAGTCTAGAAACAAGTTTAAGAATGATTTAGACTTGATTAACTTGATGTCTTATAACATGTTTAATTGATATTACTTGCTTAAATTGTTAAGATATCATGAACACACTTAATTAATTCACAAACAAGTTTAAAATTGAATACTAATATGCTTTGTGATTAAAGTGGGTTATTGTCATCAATAACATGTTTACCAACTAATAGGACTTTAGCAATTGTGTTAATTAGAAACAAAAGGTTATGACATAACTGAGATTGCCTCAAATGATTATCATGACTTGTATCCAAGAATGTTGGACTTTTCACTTTAAGCATGATAAGTCACTATCAAGGTAATACATCCAAGGTAAATGAACACTTAATGCATATAGTACTTGTATAAGATGTTGGAAATCTTTTGCAGGTATTAAATGAAGTAAAGAGTCAAAAGATTAAAGTTCAAAACTGATTCAAACGGCTATACAACAGATAGAAGTTTTGGACTGGACCGCGTGCGGTCGACCCACGGTCGACCGTGGTCCCAGCCGCAGCAACGGCTATATTTTCTCTCTCACCATATAAATAGCAAGACTTAGAGAACTTTAAAGACTTGGACCTCTTGCATACTTCAACTCAAAATCATCAGAGAATCACAAGAACACAACGCATATGCATGTGTTTTATGATTAGCAAGAGAAGTTCTATAATCTCATAGATGATAGAAGGGGTTGTAAACTTACTATCAAATTACTATCTTTGTGAGTTTACATGGTGTTGTATTAATCCTTAGAATTGCCTTAGGATTGTCATCACTAGAAAGGGTGAGTCTTGTACTTTGTAACTAGAAGCATATGCTAGATTAGCTATTGTCTTTCTTAAAAGGGAACTAGGGAGTTGATTAATTCCATTGAGGATTAATACTTTTCCAAGGTGAAGACAAGTTGATCTAAGTTAGAGGTAAGCTTTCAAAGGGATAGAAGGATTATGTTTGTTGTTTAAGAAAAAGTACAAGACTTGTAAATCGGATCTCCACTGGATTTGGAGAAAAGTGCTTAGTGGAGCAAAACTCCCGATAAGTGAATTGGGGAGTGGATTAAGGTGGATTAGTTAACATCCACCCGAACCACTATAAATCCTTGTGTTTATGTTCTTTATTTTGTGATAACCCGGAAGACCAAATTTAAACTTTATCTTCATATGATTTAATATTTCCGACACGATAAGCAGAGGCTGTAATATTGAAATCTCAAAAACTTTGAACTATGTTCATGTATTCATTTACCTTTCGACTGCTCTCGACGATTCACGAACAATTATGTGTAAATAGATATGTATGAATATGTACATATGTGTGATTATTAAATTGAGAAATATTAATGAAACATTAAACGGTTTGATTAATATGAAAATAAGTTATGAAATCTATTATATGACTTGAGAACGTTAACAAAGTATTAGATGAATAATACTTTACATGAACGTAATTATTTCAATATATTTATCAGCGGAATTAAAAGATAATATCAAATGATTGATTCATCAGATACATTGTATGATTACGAGTCTCTGTTGAAAGGTCCACTTTGATTTAGGAAACCTTTACTTTTTAACGGTATTCGGAATGATTGGTAAAGTGATTTACAAGTAAGAACAAAAGTGTCAATTAACGGTAACTGGACAAAAGTTAGTAGAGATTTCTGCTTAGTTTTCAATGCATGCTTTACAATAACTTTCTCGTGACTCTTGATAAGTTAATTATTTAACTTTCACAAAATTAATAGTAAGAACATGAAATGTAAATGGATGTTGACAAAATAAGCAAATGGATATGTTGATTAAAAACGATTTCATACGTTTAATTGTCCATTGGACTTAACCCTACGATTCACGAATAAACTGTAAATAAAAACTGGAAACCATTATGACTTATATATTATATGATTTTACTTTATGAAATGAAAATGTTTTATGATATAACAATTTCTATTATTTAAACCTTTGAATAAAATGATTTTGAATATAAGTAGTTTTGAAAAACTAAACCTTATAGTATTATTTGATTTAGTTTTAAACGTACGAAAACATTTTTTTTTCGATATAATAGAATTTGATTATAAAATGTTTTTATGGATTTTCAATGATATGAAAATAAAAATAAAGATTTCTAATGAGAACCAAAAGACTATAACATTTCATCTCAAGATTGCAAGTTAAAATGACGGAAATCACAAAAACTTGCGCACTTGCACGAGAAAAATCATAACTAAATCATACTGACTCGAAAAAGGGTGATTCCAGTGTCCAAACAACCGTAACTAAAAAATCTACAACTTTCGTGAAGACACCATACGCGGATCACGTACCTATCTACGCGAAATGCGTAATTTTTTAAAAGATTACACGGGAGATGTAATCTTTACGCGAAACGTGTATTGTTTTTCGGCATAATTGAGGCGGCTTTACTGTTTTTCACTGTTTTTCACTATTTTAACACGTTTTATATATATTATATTATTATATTATATTATTATATTATTATTATATCTATATATATGTACATATGTGATTTGCGAACACAGGCAGATATATTTTTCTTCGAAACACACATTCATAAATTACTCTGTATCATATTCATCATCATAAAAATTATTATTATTTTGATATTATTATTATTATTATTATTATTATTAATATTATTATTATTATTATTATTATTATTATTATTATTATTATTATTATTATTATTATTATTATTATTATTATTAAGATTATTATTATTATTAATCTTATATAGTATTAGTTATGTATACATAAAATACTACGACGGAGTGCTGCTCGAGTGATATAAAATGGATTTTCAAAAATGGTCTTTGAGAGGGATAGAGCTAAGGAAATTATAGGTTGTAGACATGGAGGTTATGGGTATTGTTCGGGGGTATGCTCGTGAGGTCAATCTAATGTTTATCATCTCCGTTGCGTCTAGGTACTTTCCTGCAATATTGAATCACAATATTGATACGTGAACACTCATAACTTAACTTTTATATATTATTAGCGTATCCCTGACTAGTGCTCGAGTATATAGGATTATGCATGCTTGTACGTTTGATAATATCGTTAGGTAGGTTATGTTAAATTCTGAATTAGATACATATGCTACTGAGATAAGGTATATGATATGCATGTCGTTGGAAACCTAGCGAAAAATTAAGAACTTTTAATTTAGAACTCGTGTGATTTCGATGACCGGAATAAAAGATACGACCAACTGAATTTTAGTATTATTATTAATAAAAATTATCATTTTATCATAATATCATTTTTAGTAAATATAAATATTGTTATTTTTATTAGTAAAATAATAATAATTTACAAAATAATACAACTTTTACTTATTATTTTTATTATCAATATTATTTTATCAAATAAATATGTGATACAAAGATGTTTTACTACATGTAATATAGTTACATTTATAATACCTATCATTATATTTTTAAGATATTAATTGAACTTTAGAAATTTTACTACATAAGATATATAAAAGTATATTTTATCATATATAAACTTTAATATAAATTTTTATTAATAAATGACTTTTATTATTTACTATAATAAAATCTAATAAATATACTTAAATATATATAAAATGACTATATTTAAGTTATATATAAACATGTATAAATTTTGAAAATCATTTTGGGTCAAATTGACTTTTGTTAACTTCTGCATGATACTCTCGAGCATTAGAATTGTGGTACACTATGACTTGACCTAAATTGTTAGACAGATATTGACCAACATACAAATATATATACTTAATATAGATTCGTGAATCCGATGCCAACCTTGCACTTGTTCAATGACGTCATATGTATTTTTACTATGAAATACAGTATTGTGAGTTTCATTACTCCCTTTTTAAATGCTTTTGCAATATATATTTTTGGGACTGAGAATACATGCGCTGCTTTTATAAATGTTTGATGAAACAGACACAAGTACTCGAAAATTACATTCTATGGTTGGATTATCGAATCGAATATCACCCTTTTAGCTTGGTAACCTAAGAATTAGGGAACAGACACCCTAATTGACGCGAATCCTAAAGGTAGATCTACGGGCATTAACTCCCCCATACTGGAAAATGGTATGCTTTAGTACTTCGAGTTTATATTATACAGATGGATTTCTGTTTTGGGGATATTCTATATGCATTATGTTAATGTCGGTTACCAGGTGTTCAATCCATATCAATGATTTTTAAACACTTGCGAGTGTATGATTATTGAATAAAGGAAATCTTATGGTCTATTAAAATTTTGGAAATGATTGATTACGATAAACTAATGAACTCACCAACCTTTTGGTTGACATTTTAAAGCATGTTTATTCTCAGGTTTGAAAGAAATCTTCCGCTGTGCATTTGCTCATTTTAAAGATATTACTTGGAGTCATACATGACATATTTCAAAAGACGTTGCATTCGAGTCATTGAGATCATCAAGATTATTATTTAGTCAATTATAGTTGAATATATTATGAAATGGTAAGCATGTCGTCAACTTTCGATGTAATAAAAGTTTGTCTTTCAAAAACGAATGCAATGTTTGTAAAATGTATCATATAGAGGTCAAGTACCTCGTGATGTAACCAAATGTAATGTATTCGTCCAGATGGATTAGGATGGGTCGCTTCATGTGGTATCAGATCAGTGGTCTTAGCAAACCAGGTCTGTATTAGTGTGTCTAACTGATAGTCGTTAGGATGCATTAGTGACTCTGGACTTCGACCGTGTCTGCATGTCAAAATTTTTGCTTATCATTTTTGTCGGAAATTGCCTGCTTATCATTCTTAGTCTAGACACATCTTACTGCATTAATTGAATGAATAGTGCATAGACAAAATTCATATCTTAGCATATCTGCTAATTCATATGTTAGCGTGTCTGTTACTGTAAACTTTGTCTGACGTATTCCGTAAATTCCTCCGTAATCTACGAAATCTTTTGCTTTATATATATATATATATATATATATATATATATATATATATATATATATATATATATATATATATATATATATATATATATAGATATTCTATGTAATTAGAGTACCTCCCGATAGCTGAAAAATCATTTCATATCGAAAAATCCTTTATTCAATTGTACGAAATGGAATTCGTAATTAGTTCAAGTCTCTCAGATTCCGAAATGGAATCCCATTCAAGCTCCAAAAGCAGTGTGATTGGAATGGATCAACCAATCAGCCATCATCTATTCTAGATGAATTGGGGATGGGTTCGTAGCCTTATCAATCATTGGAGACAAGAAGAAGGCGATCCTTTCCATCCACCACATTGCCCTCTTGGCAAAGAACCTGAAGCGCTTACTGGCAAACCCGTCCGAAACTCCATTTTCTCTCTCATTTCCAGAGTATCTCGTCACGATTATATACTATACCAAATTCTAGATCTTATTTATCCGCTCTTCCGAACTGACAATCACCCCGGTATAAGAGAAGAAGTCAACGAGCTTCGCGCTCGGGTAGTGGCTTTGGAGAATATGTGCAAAGGTTACAAACACCAGCAGCAGCACCAACAGCATAACTAGTACCACCATCATCAACGCCAACAGTACCATTACCACCACCAATAACAACCGCATCGCAAACCTCAACTTCACAATCTGTCCCACGAGCATTAACGTCACACACACCAAAAATACCAAGGAATACCAACAACAACAAACGATGAAGTATTGATTCATAACTTCATCGAGGAAATATTCTGCAGAGAATATGCAGTTTCTAAAAGTCTTAGAGATTATCTATTCTAGCCCTAATCATAAATCAGATGAGTGGACCGAAATGATAGAAGGAAGAGTAGAAACCCTGATAGGATGGTGCGCCATTTACAAGCTAGACTTGTTTTACCAACAACATCAACAGTGCCATCAGCATCGTCAAAATCAGCATCACCTATAACATCACAAGCTTCGCCAGTTCAGGAATCACCGTGGACATCATTACGAATCAATAACCCGTATATTGTATCAACGAGTTATGAAGTATTAACTCATTTCCTCTAAAGAAATTATATGTATATTCTATATATATATATATATATATATATATATATATATATATATATATATATATATATATATATATATATATATATATATATAAATCTTGAGATTAACATAAATCTTTTCGTACTAAGCTATTATGTATGGATCTTGACTACTCGGTTAATTCATATTACTAATATGCTATGATTACATCCTTTGTCAGCAACTTAACCATCGTTAACTACAATCTCTGTTTTAATTCAATGAATTCTATCTCATAATAAATCAAGTGTATTATTCAAATATATGTTTAATTTTACACTTTCATCATCGATATACTCGAAACTTTTCAGAGGACATCATTCGTACCTTGCGAAGTTCACAAGAATTCCACGAACACCAACATCATGCATTAATAAATAACGAAGTATTGATTCATAATTTCAATTATATTGAAGAAATACTCCGTAAAAGTTATGTAATTTCTAAAGTTTTAGGGATTATTCAAATTCTAGTTTCAACCTTAAATCAAATGAATTTAATTTAACTCATTAAATCTATGTTACATCAGAAGAAAATATACACATATATATTTTCATGAAGACTGTAATAAAATTCTTTGGTACAAAATATTAATTGTGAAATTTTTTTTAATGGGTAGGTAATACCCGAGAGATATATAAATTCACATTTAATATGTTACAATTCTTCGAATCTGATTCAGTAATCATCCCCTATATTCACTATTTTCATAACAATATACATTCTTTCATAGAAATCAAAACAACCATACTCATTCAATTTCAATTACATACTCTGATTTTGAAATCGCAAAATTCAATTCGAGATATAACCAAAAATCGTCACTCTTAGATCCTTACATCTTTCAAAGATATACTTTGACTTCAAAACTGTGTTGGAACATCATATGTATATTAACGATTACAACCTGTGTTCAAACCCTCCAAAAATTCTTGAAGACACTTTAAATAATGAACAATCGAGATGATGATCCTACCACATGTTACTCATAGATATGTACCTGAAAAACTTTTGAAACCAAAGTCATAATTTAACACGTATCTGTGTCAGACCCTTTGGCATTTATTAGCTAAAATAACTTTTCAATTCCGTTTAAAAATAGGCAGTTTTATCACAGCTCCAGCAAGTTAACTTCGACATTTTAGTCAGACTAGTCTTATTATAACCTCGATAGATACGTTGCCCTTTCACCATCGTTACTGGGGAACCTTTCATATTCCACCACCTTAGCAATAAACTTACCAACAACTTCACTGATCTTTGACTTTCCGAAAAATAATTATATTTATCGAAACCCCATCATTTACGCATCCGCATCTTGTAACAAGGATTTTCATGCCAATTACTGGGAATCAGCAATCAGTATTTTGAAATCTTGCAGCATGTCTACGCCAAAAGTTATATGTGTACATATAACGTCTACCTCCAAGACTTACATACTTCGAATGTGAAGTTTCTGAAAAACACCCTGAACTGCGAACTAGTTCTCGAAACTTTGAAAAATGCTGATGAAGCAGCAAAAACTATAAACGACCTTAACAGTAAAAAGTTTGATGATAAATAATAGTGTGTGGGCAAAGCTCAGAAAAAGAGAAGTTTGGAACTGAAAAATGAATTGAGCAAAGTATGAAGGAGGCTGTGGATAAATCACAAGGACTGAACCCGCCTTCAAAGAATCCAAATGATTCAGTATCTGCTGAAGTCATTAACGAATACCTTGCTTCTGACTCTAAACCCTTGCAGACAATATTCTTCATCATCCTCTGATATTAGAAATTCTAAGATATCATCGTATCTTTCATTATAAATATCCTCCATATTTCTGAAGATATTTCCATAATAATTTTTATCTAAAATCATTTACCTTTTCGCGCTATCTGTATTACATCATAAAAGAAACTATTTTAGTTTCTAAATTCTGAAACTTTCGAGTTTAAAATAAGAATGTTTTTGAAGTAGTGTTGGGAACTGAAGCATGAGTTAGTATAATATAATGACACTTGATCAACGTGATTATATTACAGTAAGTCATGCTGAGTTTCTAAATGGACATGACGATTCACAGACCATACCGTCATCATGTGCCATGTTACACGACTCTGGTATTCTATTTAACCTCTAAAAATATCAAGGAAATATTTTTCTTGATGAATCGGTCTTTTCCAGGATATTCTGGTAATTTGACAAATCAAGATCGTGCCATTACATTTTCCTTCTTAGAACATTAACTACGTTTATTCCGAAATTCATATCTACGAATTCTGGACCATTACATACGGTGCTTAATCGCAAGAAGAGGAAACGAAAGAATAAAGCTCCGAAATAAAAATAGGAGTATAAATCGCAGCAAATAGAATGGAGCATTAACTGTGGATGATAATGATTATAGGAAGACAGAAACAGGGGCTCTGAAAAAAATAAGGAAAGATATAAAGCCCGACGACAACACATAAATTACAAACTGTGTATATTAATAAGTATTGCAACATAAAGACACGGGAGAACTAAAAATACTATAAAACCTGGAGTATAGTAGAAGTGAATAGATTCCTCCGGTGGCAGATGAAAAAGAAGAACGATAGATATAAAAGTTAGGAGTATATCAAGGATCAGAACGGGATGGAGCATATTGACGAATACTTTAAAGTATGAGTTGAAGGAGAAAGAATAGAAGGTGTAAGTTGTAAGGAAATGAAGGAGGTGGATTTATAGTGAAATATCCGACAGAGAAATCGAGATGGATTATCGCATTAAATAGAAGAGGATCATAATTTCCTTAATCGCCGAGGAATCAAATCTCGTATAGATTACAAAGATTTTCGTTACTCCGGAGATCAACCGTGATGATGTCAAAAGATAAGAGAAATCACTATTTTCTCATTTCACTCTTTTACGATAGCTTCACTCATACGCTTCGAGTAATTGAATTATTTTATCCATATTTCTCAATCATAATAAAACCTTAAGTATCAACTCATATTCGTCATAATAACATCCTTATTGTTAGCCATGACGACCTCGATCAAATTTCGGGGACGAAATTTCTTTAACGGGTAGGTACTGTGATAACCCAAAAATTTCTGACCAAATTTAAACTTTATCTTCATATGATTTAATATTTCCGACACGATAAGCAAATGCTGTAATATTGAAATCTCAAAAACTTTGAACTATGTTCATGTATTCATTTACCTTTTGACTGCTCTCGACGATTCACGAACAATTATGTGTAAATAGATATGTATGAATATATACATATGTGTGATTATTAAATTGAGAAATATTAATAAAACATTAAACTGTTTGATTAATATGAAAATAAGTTACGAAATCTATTATATGACTTGAGAACGTTAACAAAGTATTAGATGAATAATACTTTACATGAACGTAATTATTTCAAGATATTTATCAGCGGAATTAAAAGATAATATCAAATGATTGATTCATCAGATACATTGTATGATTACGAGTCTCTGTTGAAAGGTCCACTTTGATTTATGAAACCTTTCCTTTTAAACGGTATTCGGAATGATTGGTAAAGTGATTTACAAGTAAGAACAAAAGTGTCAATTAACGGTAACTGGACAAAAGTTAGTAGAGATTTCTGCTTAGTTTTCAATGCATGCTTTACAATAACTTTCTCGTGACTCTTGATAAGTTAATTATTTAACTTTCACAAAATTAATAGTAAGAACATGAAATGTAAATGGATGTCGACAAAATAAGCAAATGGATATGTTGATTTAAAACGATTTCATACGTTTAATTGTCCATTGGACTTAACCCTACGATTCACGAATAAACTGTAAATAAAAACTGGAAACCATTATGACTTTTATATTATATAATTTTACTTTATGAAAAGAAAATGTTTTATGATATAACAATTTCTATTATTTAAACCTTAGAATAAAATGATTTTGAATATAAGTAGTTTTGGAA
Source organism: Rutidosis leptorrhynchoides (assembly GCF_046630445.1). Classification (NCBI taxonomy): domain Eukaryota; kingdom Viridiplantae; phylum Streptophyta; class Magnoliopsida; order Asterales; family Asteraceae; genus Rutidosis; species Rutidosis leptorrhynchoides. Next base: position 367,965,491 of record NC_092337.1, on the reverse strand, counting down.
AACTAAACCTTATAGTATTATTTGATTTAGTTTCAAACGTACGAAAATATTTTTTTTCGATATAATAGAATTTGATTATAAAGTGTTTTTATGGATTTTTAATGATATGAAAATAAAAATAAAGATAAAATAAAGATTTCTAATGAGGACCAAAAGACTATAGCATTTCATCTCAAGATTGCAAGTTAAAATGATGGAAATCACTAAACCTGCGCACTTGCACGAGAAAAATCATAACTAAATCATACTAACTCGAAAAAGGGTGATTCTAGTGTCCAAATGACCGTAACTCAAAAATCTACAACTTTTGTGAAGACACCATACGCGGATCGCATATCTATCTACACGAAACGAGTAATGTTTTAAAAGATTACACGGGAGATGTAATCTTTATGCGGAACGTGTATTGTTTTTCTGCATAATTGAGGCGGCTTTACTGTTTTTCACTGTTTTTCACTATTTTAACACGTTTTATATATATTATATTATTATATTATTATTATATCTATATATATGTACATATGTGATCTGAGAACACAGGCAGATATATTTTTCTTCGAAACACACATTCATAAATTACTCTGTATCATATTCATCATCATAATTATTATTATTTTGATATTATTTTGATATTATTTTTATTATTATTATTATTATTATTATTATTATTATTATTATTATTATTATTGAGATTATTATTATTATTATTAATCTTATATAATATTAGTTATGTATACATAAAATACTACGACAGAGTGCTGCTCGAGTGATATAAAACGGATTTTCAAAAATGGTCTTTGAGAGGGATAGAGCTAAGAAAATTATGGATTGTAGACATGAAGGTTATGGGTATGGTTCGGGGGTATGCTCGTGAGGTCAATCTAGTGTTTATCATCTCCGTTGCGTCTACGTACTTTCCTGCAATATTGAATCACAATATTGATACGTGAGCACTCATAACTTAACTTTTATATTTTATTAGTGTATCCCTGACTAGTGCTCGAGTATATAGGATTATGCATGTTTGTACGTTTGATAATGTCGTTCGGTAGGTTATGTTAAATTCTGAATTAGATACATATGCTACTGAGATAAGGTATATGATATCCATGTCGTTGGAAACCTAGCGAAAAATTAAGAACTTTTCATTTAGAACTCGTGTGATTTCGATGAACGGATTAAAAGATACGACCAACTGAATTTTAGTATTATTATTAATAAAAATTATCATTTCATCATAATATCATTTTTAGTAAATATAAATATTGTTAGATTTATTAGTAAAATAATAATAATTATTATTACAAAATAATACAACTTTTACTTATTATTTTTATTATCAATATTATTTTATCAAATAAATATGTGATACAAAGATGTTTTACTACATGTAATATAGTTACATTTATAATACCTATCATTATATTTTTACGATATTAATTGAACTTTATAAATTTTACTACTTAAGATATATAAAAGTATATTTTATCATATATAAACTTTAATATAAATTTTTATTAATAAATGACTTTTATTATTTACTATAATAAAATCTAATAAATTTACTTAAATATATATATAACGACTATATTTAAGTAATATAATAAACATGTATAAATTTTGGAAATCATTTTGGGTCAAATTGACTTTTGTTAACTTCTGCATGATACTCTCGAGCATTAGAATTGTGGTACACCATGACTTGACCTAAATTGTTAGACAGATATTGACCAACATACAAATATATATACTTAATATAGGTTCGTAAATCCGAGGCCAACCTTGCACTTGTTCAATGACGTCATATGTATTTTTACTACGAAATACAGTATTGTGAGTTTCATTACTCCCTTTTTAAATGCTTTTGCAATATATATTTTTGGGAATTAGAATACATGCGCTGCTTTTATAAATGTTTGACGAAACAGACACAAGTACTCAAAAATTACATTCTATGGTTGGATTATCGAATCGAATATCACCCTTTTAGCTTGGTAACCTAAGAATTAGGGAACAGACACCCTAATTGACGCGAATCCTAAAGGTAGATCTACGGGCACTAACTCCCCCCATACTGGAAAATGGTATGCTTTAGTACTTCGAGTTTATATTATACAGATGGATTTCTATTTTGGGGATATTCTATATGCATTATGTTAATGTCGGTTACCAGGTGTTCAATCCATATGAATGATTTTTAAACACTTGCGAGTGTATGATTATTGAATAAAGGAAATCTTGTGGTCTATTAAAATTATGGAAATGATTGATTACGATAAATTAATGAACTCACCAACCTTTTGGTTGATATTTTAAAGCATGTTTATTCTCAGGTTTGAAAGAAATCTTCCGCTGTGCATTTGCTCATTTTAAAGATGTTACTTGGAGTCATGCATGACATATTTCAAAAGACGTTTCATTCGAGTCGTTGAGATCATCAAGATTATTATTAAGTCAATTATAGTTGAATATATTATGAAATGGTATGCATGTCGTCAACTTTCAATGTAATGAAAGTTTGTCTTTTAAAAAGTAATGCAATGTTTGTAAAATGTAACATATAGAGGTCAAGTGCCTCGCGATGTAACCAAATGTAATGTATTCGTCCAGATGGATTAGGACGGGTCGCTTCATATTTTACATTCTGCATTACTACAGACATAAACACACACACACATTGGTTTGAGTTGACTAAATTGATCAAAGATTGTTCTAATCTTGTTGATCATCAAAAAAGTTTTAAAAATCGTATCAAGTAACTATTCACCCCCTCTAGTTACTTACAAAGATCAAGTAAATTTGAAGTTGATTATTCATGCATGTGCTAAATTGAATAATTGGAGGCTTATAGTTCATACTGGAAGTGTGGACGCATTTGAGGATCTTATATTGAACGTAGACTCGATCTAGAGGCGGAAAACACTAGATAAATATTTAATCGAATAAACTTAATCTTTGGGATCGAATAATCAAACCTACAATAGATTAGTTCGAAAACTAGAGTTGTTATTCGTGTTGAGCATGATTTGGGATGATTCTAGACGACAATATACGGCTAGAGTATGTGTGCGGTGTGTAATATAACAATGTAACCCGTAACCAATATACATCATGACCATTTTATAAGTGGGCAATTAACATCGTGGGTCCATACAAAGCTATTGTTGGAAATGTGATTTTTTTAATTGTAAGAATTGATTATTTTATGAAATGGGTGAAGCAAAGGCAGTAAGGGAAATCTCTAGTGTATCTGTGTGCACTTTTGTATTGTTTGTAGATTTGGCATACCGCTCTAACTAGTTAGTGATAATGGTGCGCAACTTGCAAATGATCCATTCAAGAGTTGGTAAGAAGAATTGAACATTGTGCAAAAATTTATGTATGTTGCTCACCCGCAAGCTAATAGTTTAAGGCATAAAAAAGCGATTAGGTATTGATAATGCGGGCTGGGTAAACGAGCTTTCAAAGGTACTTTGGGCACATCGCACAACTTTCAAGAAGAGCACAGGTGAAAAACCATTTACTTTGTTCTATGGATCCAAGGCTGTTATTCCTACTGAATCAACGTCCTAACGCATAGAAATCCAGATTTTCAAGAGCATGAAAATGAGGATAGATTGCGTGAAAATTTCAATCAAATAGACGAGCGTAGATTAATTGTAGCAATACGTGAATCGAATAATAAACAGCAAATTGCTAAATACTATAATAAAAGGGTGCGTCCTTTGACATTCATCATTGGAGAATGAGTTGAACATGAAGCAAGTCGAATTGAAAATGTGGGCAAGTTAGGTCCAAATTGGGAAGGGCCATACCAAATTGTTTGCATTAATGCAGTAGGCTCATATGAAATAGCAAATGCTAATGGCAGAAAGGCACCCAATGCTTGGCACACAATGTTGTTAAAATGCTATTATGCATAAAGAGCAATGACTGAAAGAGTTTATCTTTTGCTAAGTGTTGAAGTGTTTCAATGCTTATTGAACACTACTTGTATAAATTTTCTCGAATATTGTACTTCAATTTTCATGAAATAAAATTTAGCAGTTTGTGGAATTTACAATTTAGACGCAGATGTGTGTTTCAATTTTCTAAATATACAAGACAATGCATTGCGAGAAATAAAAGTATGTGTGATATAGCCAAAACGGACGGTATTGTTCGTGCGGTGTCGTTAGGTCGCAGTACGTCAGATTCGGTATAGCATACAAAGGTTTTCATTTAATTTATATTGTGCGGGGCCTAAATTTACTTTTAACTTTCTAATGTAGAAGGTGTAAGTTAATCTAGGGTCGTGTTTTTGAATGGTTTAATGAATTGAAGATCAAGTAGATAATTGTCTTTTATTTAAATTACCTGGTGATAATGCTAAAAACGAACATATATTTCATAGCATTATTCCTCAAGAAAGACAAGCTTTTAGTTGCAATTGTTCTATTTAAAAGTGATATTCGTTTAAATAATAAAAGGTGAAGACAAAAGACAGATTCGACGAATTGAAGACGCAAACGACCAAAAAGCTCAAAAGTACAAAAGACAATCAAAGATGTTCCAATTATTGATAAGAAACGTCCCGAAATTACAAGAGTACAAGATTCAAAACGCAAAGTACAAGATATTAAATTGTACGCAAGGACGTTCGAAAATCCGGAACTGGGACATGAGTCAACTCTCAACGCTCGACGCAACGGACTAAAAATTACAAGTCAACTATGCACATAAATATAATATAATATTTAAATAATTCTTATAATTATTTATATATTATATAAATAAATAAAAACCGTCGGCAAGAAAGACTCCAAATTATGTGAGCTGTATTTACAAACTCCGCGACTCGCGGAGTTTGAAGGCAAAAAGGGCCGCGAGTCGCGGAGCCCCAAATTCTGCAATTCCCTATAAAGCCAACCGAATTCTGATCATTTTGAATCCAACATATATCCATCCATCTCTCTATCTATATCGTAATATTTATATTTATAATTTATATTTTAATTTTAATTATAATTCTAATAATAAGGGTATGTTAGCAAATGTTGTAAGGGTGTAAGTCGAAATTCTGTCCGTGTAACGCTACGCTATTTTTAATCATTGTAAGTTATGTTCAACCTTTTTAATTTAATGTCTCGTAGCTAAGTTATTATTATGCTTATTTAATCCGAAGTAATCATGATGTTGGACTAATTACTAAAATTGGGTAATTGGGCTTTGTACCATAATTGGGGTTTGGACAAAAGAACGACACTTGTGGAAATTAGACTATGGGCTATTAATGGGCTTTATATTTGTTTAACTAAATGATAGTTTGTTAATGTTAATATAAAGATTTACAATTGGGCGTCCCTATAAATTACCATATACACTCGATCGGACACGATGGGCGTGGTATTTATATGTACGAATAATCGTTCATTTAACCGGACACGGGAATGGATTAATAGCCACTAGAATAATTAAAACAGGGGTGAAATTATGTAAAAGGACACTTGGCATAATTGATTACAAAATATTAAAACCTTGGGTTACACTCAGTCGACATCCTGGTGTAATTATTAAACAAAGTATTAAAATCTTATTACAGTTTAAGTCCCCAATTAGTTGGAATATTTAACTTCGGGTATAAGGATAATTTGACGAGGATACTCGCACTTTATATTTATGACTGATGGACTGTTATGGACAAAAACCAGACGGACATATTAAATAATCCAGGACAAAGGACAATTAACCCATGGGCATAAAACTAAAATCAACACGTCAAACATCATGATTACGGAAGTTTAAATAAGCATAATTAATTTATTTCAAATTTTATTTCCTTTATTTTATATTGCACTTCTAATTATCGCATTTTTATTGTTATTGTATTTAATTGCATTTTTAATTATCGTACTTTTTAATTATCGCAAGTTTATTTTATCGCACTTTTATTATTCGCAATTTCATTATCGTTATTTACTTTACGCTTTAATTTAAGTCTTGTATTTATTTTTAATATTTTACATTTGGTTTTAACTGCGACTAAAGTTTTAAAATCGACAAACCGGTCATTAAACGGTAAAAACCCCCCTTTATAATAATAATATTACTTATATATATATTTGTATTTTTATAAAAGTAAACTAATATAGCGTTAAGCTTTGTTTAAAGATTTTCCCTGTGGAATGAACCGGACTTACTAAAAACTACACTACTGTACGATTAGGTACACTGCCTATAAGTGTTGTAGCAAGGTTTAAGTATATCCATTCTCTAAATAAATAAATATCTTGTGTAAAATTGTATCGTATTTAATAGTATTTCCTGCTAAAATTAATAGCTATTTTATATACACCTCGCGACACATCAAGTTATTTTTGGCGCCGCTGCCGGGGAATCTCTTAAAAGCCGGAAGCGCAACGCTAATATATATATAAAAAAAAAAGATTTTTAGTTTACTTTTATTAAAATTCATTTTTATAAAAATACGTTTTAAATATTCGAAAATATAAAAAGAAAAACAAAAATATAAGTATTTTTAAGATTTTGTTAAATATTTAAGTTTTATAGTTTCTTTACTTTTATATAAGTTTTATTTAAGTATTTTTGTTTTTATTTAAAACATACATAAAACATAAAAAAAAAATTAATATATATAAATCTATTTTTAAGATATTTATAAAATTATAAAGTTGTTCTATTTTTATTTTAGTTTTTAAATATAAGTTTTTATTATATAAATATTTAGATTTTAAAACAGAAAAATATAAAACAGAAAATAAAAAAAAATAAAAAAATGTCGAATAAAAAAAACGTACCTGAGTTGATTTTTGAAACCCCGCGACTCGCGGAGGTTTGCTGCTTGGAATACCGCGACTCGCGGAGTAACTCTGACACCGACAGAAACCCTAAACATCATTAATTACTGGGTATTTATTAATTATTAGTATTATAAACCCTAATTATCTATTATTATTATAATTAAGTTTTATTTTAAAGTTTCTTTTTATTTAATTTGTTTTATTTAGTTAAATTAGTTTTATTAAATTGTAAAATTAATAGTTTTAATAAATAAATAATATAAAAATAATATTTTTATAAAAATTGTACTTTTTCCAACTTTTTGTATATTTTTATATTTTGTCCCTTTTTAATAGTTTTAGCGTAATTTTTGTATTTTTCGCTCGTATTTATTTTTAACTCATAGTTTTTGCCATAGTTATTTTTACTTCTAGATTTTTAGGCTTTGCCGTAAAATTCCTTAAGTGCTTTTTCTTTAGACTAAGATTTAGGTACTTTAGAATTTTGCGACGCCTTTTTAAGTTTTAGTTTCTTTTTAAGTTATTTTCATTTGGGATTTAGTTTTTCCTGTAAGCTTTAATATTTTTAGACGACTTTTACCTATGTATCAATTATCATTCCAATTAGTAATCTCAATTTGCGATTATAATTTTAAGTTAGTTGTAGTAATAAGGTTAGGTTAGTCAAGTGTTTTTTAAGTTTTATAAGTTTCTTTTATTTTTCCGTCGCCTTTTATCTTTCTTTCTTATTTTTCTTTTTCGATCTTTTTCCGACGAACTCTTTTTCTTTCTTATTTCTCGCTATTCTAGTTTTTAGGACATAGATTTTTATTCTACTTCTTATCTAATTTTCTTAAAATTACGAAAATTTATTTTAAGTGGTTAAATTGATAGACATCAAAATTTTCTGGTTCGTAGTAATATTTGGATTTGTACGTGGACCGGGTTATTGGAGCCAAACAGTCCTCAATTATATTGAGACCAAACGAATCCTGCCTCTCTGCTGCATCTTTTGGCTATTCGAAACGTGGGCAAAATCAGAAAAGTCTATTGATTGGATAACTTATTATAATTTTTCTTTCCTTTTAAAAACTAATAGGATATTCAGTGAATGCACCGAGCAAGACGTTCACCACCTTTTGTACGTTCACCACCTGTAACTAGATCAAGACATTTAGCAAATATTACCACCGTTGATTTTTCTTTAGAATCGTCATCCAGTCGACCAAGTACTCCAGTTCAAATTTCCGATAATCCATTTTTTGAACCCGACCTCACAATTGAGAATCCGGAGAATATTCAGGAACGATTCGTAGATCCTGAACCACTAAACTTTCCTCCGGAACCACCAATCATTCAAACAGAGATTGTTGAGGAACGAACTATTAAATCAGAATCCTCTAGTGATTCCGATTCAACAAATTCAATTATGGAGAATCTGGAACCTTTAAGTATGGAAGACCGAATGAGAGCTAAACGCACTGGCCAAGGTCACGCAATTACTCATCCAGACATTAATGCGCCAGATTATGAAATCAAAGGACAAATTTTACATATGGTGACTAATCAATGTCAATTTAGTGGAGCGCCGAAGGAAGATCCAAATGAACATCTACGTACCTTTAATAGGATCTGCACACTATTTAAAATAAGAGAAGTGGAGGATGAACAGAAATATCTCATGTTATTTCCCTGGACTTTAAAGGGAGAAGCCAAAGATTGGTTGGAATCGTTACCTGAAGGGGCGATTGATACATGGGACGTTTTAGTTGAAAAATTTCTTAAACAATTCTTTCCTGCATCTAAAGCCGTAAGACTTCAAGCAGAAATTGTTACGTTTACACAGAAGCCAAATGAAACTCTATATGAGGCATGGACTAGATTTGGAAAGTTGTTAAGAGGATGTCCGCAACATGGTTTAGACACCTGTCAAATAGTACAAATATTCTACCAAGGATGCGACATCACTACAAGAAAAGACATAGATATAGCAGCTGGTGGTTCTATTATGAAGAAAACCGAAACTGATGCTTACAAAATTAGTGATAACACTGCTTCCCACTCACATGAGTGGCACCAAGAAAAAGATATCGTTAGATCATCTAAAGCAGCTAGAGCCGATTCTAACCATGACTTAGATTCCATTTCCGCAAAGATAGATGCTGTCGAGAGACGAATGGAAAAGATGACTAAGGATATTCACTCAATACGAATTAGTTGTGAGCAGTGTGGAGGACCACATTTGACAAAAGATTGTCTCAGTATTGAATTAACAATGGAACAAAGAGAGAATATTTCATACATAAACCAAAGGCCTGGAAATAATTATCAGAATAATTATCAACCGCCAAGACCTATTTACAATCAAAACCAGAACTATAACCGAAATATACCATACAACAACCAACAAGGTCCTAACAATCAACAAGTATCCAATAATACTTACAATCAGCAAAGACCTAATTTTCAAAACAAACCACCACAACAAACCGATGATAAAAAGCCGAATTTAGAAGATAAGATGACGAAGCTAGTTGAAACTCAAACGCAGTTTTTCACATCTCAAAAACAAACTAATGAACAAAATGCTCAAGCATTTAGAAATCAACAAGCTTCTATTCAAAATCTGGAACAAGAAGTAAGTAACCTAGCAAGGTTAATAGGTGAAAGAAAACCGGGAAGTCTACCTAGTGATACAAATGCTAACCCCCGGAATGAAACAGCTAAAGCCATTACCACAAGAAATGGTACAACACTTAAACCACCTGAAATACCTGTAACTGCTAAAACTATTCCTACTCCACAAGAACCACAACCTGATCAAGATAAGGAAAAAGAACCGGTAGTTGAAAAGGTTAATGAAGATAACACAGTTAAGGCTAAACCTTATGTTAAACCATACCAACCACCACTTCCTTACCCGAGTAAAATGAAGAAAGAGAAACTTGAAGCCGAGCAATCCAAATTCTTGGATATGTTTAAACAGATAAATGTAAATCTTCCTTTCATTGATGTGATTTCAGGAATGCCTAGATATGCTAAATTCTTGAAAGATCTAATCTCAAATAGAAAGAAAATGGAAGAACTCTCGGCTGTTACTATGAATGCTAATTGTTCAGCAGTGCTGTTGAATAAGATACCAGAAAAACTATCTGATCCAGGAAGTTTCACAATTCCATGTTTTCTGGGTAGTCTTAGTTCAATAGAAGCATTGGCAGACTTAGGTGCTAGTATAAATTTAATGCCGTATTCACTATACGCTAAACTAGACCTTGGAGAATTGAAACCAACCAGAATAAGCATACAACTAGCCGATAGATCAATAAAATATCCTAGAGGGATAATGGAGAACATGCTAGTTAAAGTTGGTACTTTAGTATTTTCAGTAGATTTTGTTGTTCTGGACATGGAAGAAGATTCTCAAGTTCCTCTCATATTAGGAAGACCATTCTTAAACACGGCTAAAGCAATGATAGACGTGTTTGGTAAGAAATTGACCCTAAATATAGAGGATGAGAGTGTTACCTTTTCAGTTGATAGAGCAATGCAACAACCACAATCTGCAGATGATACATGTTATTATATTCAAACTATAGATGCACATGCAGAATTATTAGAAGAATTTCCAGAATTACAAGGAACAGGAGAATGTTCTTTAGGAGAAGGTAATGAACCAATTGATGAAGCTGAAATGTTAGCTACACTTATAGCTAATGGATATGAACCAACAACAGAAGAAATTCAAATGCTAAAAGAAGAAGACAGATATCGATATAAATCATCGATAGAAGAACCACCGAAATTAGAGTTAAAGCCACTTCCAAACCATTTGGAATACGCTTATTTACATGGTGAATCTGAATTACCTGTAATAATATCGTCTTCTCTTACTGAAAATGAGAAATCACAACTCATTTCTGTGTTGAAAGCTCATAAACCAGCCATTGCATGGAAGATTCATGATATTAAAGGAATAAGTCCTTTGTATTGCACACATAAAATCCTTATGGAAGAAGGTCATAAAACGTATGTGCAACGCCAATGAAGACTAAATCCTAATATGCAAGATGTAGTTAAGAAAGAGATTATTAAACTGCTGGATGCAGGTCTAATTTATCCAATCTCTGATAGTCCATGGGTAAGCCCAGTTCAATGCGTGCCTAAGAAGGGTGGCATGACTGTCATTACAAATGAAAAAAATGAGCTTATTCCTACTAGGACTGTAACAGGATGGCTTGTGTGTATTGATTATAGAAAATTAAATGACACCACCAGAAAAAGATCATTTTCCTTTACCTTTCATTGATCAAATGTTGGAAAGATTAGCCGAAAATAGTTACTATTGTTTTCTAGATGGATTTTCTGGATATTTTCAAATTCCAATAGCACCCGAAGATCAAGAGAAAACCACATTCACGTGCCCTTATGGTACTTTTGCTTACAAACGCATGCCATTTGGACTTTGCAACGCCCCTGCAACCTTTCAAAGGTGTATGATGGCGATTTTTCACGACATGATAGAAGAATGCATGGAAGTTTTCATGGATGACTTTTCAGTCTTCGGTGATACATTTGAATCATGTCTAGTTAATCTGGAACGAATGCTTATTAGATGCGAACAATCAAATCTAGTTCTTAATTGGGAGAAATGCCATTTCATGGTTAAGGAAGGCATCGTTCTTGGACATAAAATTTCAAAAGAAGGAATTGAAGTGGATAGAGCTAAAGTAGATGTAATTGCTAAACTTCCACATCCCACCAATGTTAGAGGAGTTAGGAGTTTTCTAGGGCATGCCGGTTTTTACCGACGTTTCATAAAAGATTTTTCTAAAATTGCCACTCCTATGAATAAACTCCTAGAAAAGGATGCTCCATTTATCTTTTCAGATGAATGTATCAAATCTTTTAATATTCTTAAAGAGAAACTCACTAATGCGCCGATCATGATAACACCAAATTGGAATCTACCATTTGAACTAATTTGCGATGCAAGTGATTTTGCAATGGGAGCCGTTTTAGGACAAAGGATTGAAAAACGATTTCAACCTATATATTATGCTAGTAAGACGTTACAAGGAGCACAAACGAACTATACAACTACTGAAAAAGAACTCCTTGCTATTGTCTTTGCTTTTGACAAATTTCGATCATATCTCGTTCTAGCAAAAACGGTGGTCTATACCGACCATTCTGCTCTTAGATACCTATTTTCGAAACAAGATGCTAAACAAGATTAATCCGTTGGATCTTACTCTTACAAGAGTTTGATATTGAAATCCGAGATAAAAGAGGAGCAGAAAATCTCGCCGCTGATCATCTTTCTCGTCTTGAAAATCCTGAGTTAGAAGTTCTAAATGAATCGGCCATACAAGACAACTTTCCTGATGAATATCTATTGAAGATAGATTATAAAGAAATTCCATGGTTTGCAGACTATGCAAACTATTTAGTTTGTGGATTCCTTGAAAAAGGATTATCGTACCAAAAACGAAAGAAATTCTTCAGTGATATAAAACACTATTTTTGGGAAGATCCACATCTGTTTAAAAGTTGTCCCGATGGAATAATACGCCGATGTGTATTTGGAGATGAAGCTAGTAAAATATTAAACCATTGTCACACAGGACCAACAGGAGGGCATTATGGGCCTCAACTAACAGCAAGAAAAGTTTATGATGCTGGATTCTATTGGCCTACAATTTACAAAGACGCACACCTTCTTTGCAAATCCTGTGATGCATGTCAAAGGGCCGGAAAAATAAGTCAACGTGATGAAATGCCACAAAATGTCATCCAAGTATGTGAAGTATTTGACATTTGGGGTATTGACTTTATGGGTTCATTTCCAAAATCTCATAATAATCTATATATACTCGTAGCCATTGATTATGTATCTAAATGGGCGGAAGCACAAGCTCTCCCAACTAACGATGCACGAGTTGTAGTCAACTTTTTAAAACGTCTTTTTGCAAGGTTTGGAACACCGAAAGCTTTAATAAGTGATCGGGGTACTCATTTCTGTAATAATCAACTTGAGAAAGTTCTTAAAAGATATGGAGTAACTCATAAAATCTTCACCGCATATCATCCACAAACAAGTGGACAAGTTGAAAATACCAACCGAGCTTTAAAACGTATTCTAGAGAAAACCGTAGGATCAAATCCGAAGGAATGGTCCATTAAATTGGAGGATGCACTCTGGGCTTTTAGAACAGCCTACAAAACTCCAATTGGAACCACACCTTTTAGACTTGTTTATGGAAAAGCATGTCATCTTCCAGTAGAAATTGAACACAAAGCATTTTGGGCTTTGAAGACATGTAATCTTGATTTACATGAAGCCGGACGTCTACGGTTAAGTCAACTAAACGAATTAGAAGAATTAAGACATGAAGCATACGAAAATTCGTTAATCTATAAAGAAAGAACGAAGAAATGGGATGATAAAAGAATCAGAAGTTCAAAAGAATTTAAAGAAGGAGACAGAGTTCTTCTTTTCAATTCACGATTCAAGCTATTTCCTGGAAAATTAAAATCAAGATGGCCTGGACCATTCATAGTCAAAAGAGTTTTCCCATACGGAACAATAGAATTAATAAATTCAAATGGGATTGAATTTAAAGTTAATGGTCACAGAGTTAAACATTACATAGATAGTCCGATGGAAGTCGACAACGAAGTTAATCACAATTTCGACACCACAGCTAACTAAGTGTGGGGAGAATCAAGTCTTTAAAGGATAATATGTATTTCTGTTAGAGTTAGATTGTTTGTTTTCGTGTATTTTTCGAAAATGGACCTGAATGGTCTTTCCCTAGCAGACCCTAAAGAACTAGTCTTCTCCCCCCCATTCTGAATTTTTATTTTTTTTTAGGTTTTTATAAAATGAAGACTGCCTGTGAACTAAACCGTGGTCTAATGCTACACGCTTTGATTACTAAACGTAATAATGACACACTACCGAGTGAAATAGTATCAGTAATCAGAGAAAGAATGGACGGAGTTAGAAAAGAATCCAGATGCGAAGATAATAAGTTACAATTTGGTAAAGGAAAATCAAAATCCGCAGCAAAAAGAAGAGCACGACACCTAGAAAGATGTCACAAATGCGGAAAATGGTCACATGGAGGTAAATGTTCAAATAATCAAACCTATTCAAACACCGAATTTGTTACTTTATGCAGAGACGGACCGTTCATATGTTTAGAAGAAAAGACGCTGAATGCTCGAGGTTACGCCTATGTAGCTATGGAAAACCAATTAAACCGACTATCTTATGAATGGGATAGATCATATAACTAAGAAATCTATTTCACAGGTATGTTTGTACAGTTTTTATTTTTTTTATTTTTATTTTTAACCTTTTGATAATAAACGCTAATTTGTTCGCTATAAAGTATTAAATTGGTATTGAATAAAATTAGGTTTGGCGACCGAAATTATTGATAACATTCAAAAATTTATTACATCACTGCGAAATTTAACGTTTATTCTTAAGGTATAAATATCTTTAATCAATCAACCCAAAATATTTTAAAAATTCGTCATGAGTTAAATTAGGTTTTGGAACCGAAATTACTTTACCAAAAAGAGGGGCGCATATTTTTGATAATATTTGATTGATTAAAGTGGGATAAAAAGCCAAAAAGATTTTTAATTTTATTTTTACCATGTTTTTAAAATTAATATATAAATCTTAAATTAATATTGTAAACTTTGTAAAAACAATATATTTAAAATTGTAAATATTTAAAAAAATTAATATAAGTTTGGTGTGAATTTATAATATGAATTTTTAATTTTATGCATTTCAAATTTTAAGTTTGGTGTGAATTTTTAATATTAATTTTGAATTTTATATTTAAATTGTGTGAATTTTAAAAAAAAAATTTACTTTATCTCATTAAGTTATAAATATGATTTTTAAATTTCGTCGTAAGTTGAAGACTAGGTCATTGAACCGAAATTGCTTTACCCGAGGGAGGGACGAGAACTTTTATTATCATTATTTTTAATCTTATTGAATTAAAGTATGCCAAAAACATAAAAAAAAAAAACCAAAAATCTTAGCTTTTAAAACAATAGCTACGAAAAGACAAATTTTAAAATTTTGTCGAGGGACGGACTAGGACATCGATCCGAAACGACCTCGTCCTAAATAACAAGGGAAACAAAATTTTAAAATTAATTACTTAATTGTTTTAATTAGTATAAGATATATATAAAAAAAAAAACAAACTCCGCGACTCGCGGAGTTTGGAGGTTTAATCCCCGCGAGTCGCGGGAGGACTAAAAATCAGAAAAAAATAAAAACGAAGAACAGCTCAGTCCACACCACAAACTAAAAAAAAAACTGCCGAAAATACTGCGAAAATACACCCCCAAAATCACAATTTTTAACCGTTAATCATCAAATCTTTTACTAAAATCATGTTGAGAAGGATGCTATCAAGGAATTACTCAAGAAAAACGGTAAATTTCTACACCTAAACACCATTTAATCCGAAAATTAGTGTTCTTGAGTAATTTTTTCCCCAATTTAATTTTGATGCTTTTTAGTGTAATTATGTTTAAATTGTTTATGTATTATGTTTGTATAACCTAGATTGATGCTATTTAACATGATTAGAAGCCTTAAACTTCAAATTTTGTGTAATCTAGGGTTTGTGTTCTTGAGCAATTTGGGGCTTTTTGATATAAACAGGTTATGGCCGATTTTTGCCATGAATTGTTGCTAAATTAAGTAGTGTAACATCTCTAGGTAGTTAAATGATCCAAACTTTGAGCCTAAACATGATTTTGAGAATTAAAGTGGACTTTTTCAAGTCTAAAATTCATGAACTTGATTTTTGAGAGATAATGCCATTTGAAACTTGTTTAATTGCTAGTAATGATTATTTTGACATGTTATTTGAGTTGAATGCTTATGAACTTGGCGAACATTTTCGTATATGCTTATTTGAAAAAGTGTAGATTTGATGAAAATATGAAAATGAGCTTAAGTTTGATATAAATTGATCATGTCATTGTAATTATTTTGATTGATGATTTTGCTGACACTAATGCATATTTGGATGCACAAAAAATTGTGTTTGATGTGTTTTGCAGACTGAAAGGGGTGAATCTTCATCCCAAGCTCGCAATGCTCCTGCTGATAATGCGGAACAAAAGGAGGTGGATAACTACTACAAGCAAGATATACCTCATCCAGTCATGACATTTTCTGATATGCACTTGGAAGATTTGCACCCGAACCTGAGATTTGACAGACTTTGGATAGATTATCCAAAATATCAAAGGGGTTTGCATACTCTTCATTCCAAAGTTGTTGAGGTACCTAGGGTCATAGAATGGGGACCCTTAGAAGCTGTAGAATTGGCCGGGCCAATTAGGGAATTACTTGTACAGAGGTATGGTAATTCTACTTTTAACGACTGGGTACGTTTATTCACCATGCGTAGACCTGTATATAAAGTATGGTGTGAAGAATTGTTGTGTAGTATAGAATTAAATGATCGGGTAGCTAGTTTAATCGATCGATCTTTTATTAGATTTTTGTTAGGAGGTTCGATGCGCCACATGTCTTTACTAGACATGGCTCAGGCTTTACGTATATATACGCCTGAGGAGTTAGCATCTGCCGATTGTAGAGGGTTGATACTAAATGGTAGAAAGATAGATGAAAATTTTGATACACATGGTGTATGGAGTCAAATGACAAGCCATCACCGATTCAAAGGGGAAAATTACTCTTATTTGGATATAGATAGAGCTGAATTAAGAGTAATTCATAGGTTTTTAGCTAATTCGATTACACAAAGAGGTAAGAACAAGGAAAAGGTAAATGAACAGGATTTGTTTTACCATATGTGTATTCGAGACCCACAAAGCGCTGTAAGTATACCTTATTGTGTGGGTTATTATTTATCAGCTATGGTTAGGGGGATGAGACCGCATAGCATAATAGGAGGTGGTATTTTTATTACTTTAATTGCTGAATATCTCGGTGTGGATATAAGTCGGGGGGGATTATTAGTCGAAGAACCAGAACCCCGCGATACTATAGGTTTAAATGTATACCATGGTGCGAAAGTTTTGAAGAGGCGAAATAACGTCGCAGTACAATACCATGGTAGACATCCACAGGTTGAGAGAAACCAACAGCAAGGTAATGTAGGAGGGGGAAATGAAATGCAAGAAATGCAAAGGTTTATAGCTTCACAGGAGTACGAAAATGCTAGACAGAGAGCATTTGAAGGTTGGCAAGTTCATCAAAACCAAATCATAGCTCATTGCCAACATATAGGTAGAAACTATATTCCTACACCAAAACCCATATTCCCTCCCTGATCTATAGAGATGCAACCACCGTATCCTACGTATAACCCAGCCGAAGCATTCTATAGCACCTATGGTTATGCCTGGAACCCCTATTGGTATCAGTATCATCCCTAGTCTACTTAGTTTTATTTATTTTGTAATTTGTAATGTTGATACGTTTAATACTTATGTTAATATTGTAATAGTTTTTATAATTTTCTAACTTTTATTCTTAGATTTTAATAATTTTTGAATGTGGGGTAAAATACCAAACTTCAAAAATATGTATATATGTTTGCAGTTTATCTTATGTACACAACAGGGTAAAACAACGCATTTTCAAAGACTGGCATTAAGTTCAACAAAAGCAACTAATTTTGACGACAAGATGCAAAATATATGTGAAATAACAACAAGACGGAATGAACAAATGATGTGCACCATTTATCATTCAGCAAACAAACGCCAATATATTTGGAAACTTTGGTAAAAATTTAATCATTTTCACACAAATCACCCTCAATAATTTAAATTGTTACTGATTTCTTGCAAATGAGGGCATTGTAAGATCTTAAGTGTGGGAACGGGTTAAATTCTTTCGGATTTTAAAATTTTTATCTTAAACACTGGGTTACCATTAAAAATACTAGTAAAGCAGTAGTTGTATTAGAATCTAGTGCTCTCTGATAATAAAGAACAGCCCTAGTCTTATATACTGACTGCCCAATTCTAGTAAAATTTTTCAAAATTTTCAATTAAATGAACTCAAAATCATGTTTATACATATTTATGAACGATAAAACTAGGTTTTAACACCGAAATTATTGTAACCTCGGAAAGAACATAAATTGAGAAACGAACCAAAATGTTAAAATTCATTCAAAATGGAATAGAGGACAATAAAAAGGAAAATAAAAGCCAAGTGTGGGAAAATTCTCCAAGTTATTCAAAACATATATCACATATTTTTGTACAAATAACTGAAAATAATTTTTCTTTGGACTAAACTAAAAAGTTTTACCCGATTTACTGTAAGAAAGATGGATCTACACGATGAATCAATTCCATCATTAAAAGGAAGTAAAGTCTTCCGAAAAAGAAACGCGCTTCTTGATTTAGGTCAAGAAGTTGTCGTCCAGACCAGCTGTAGGTTGACGAAAAATCTAGAAAAGTCATCACTAAAATCAGCAGGAAATCCACGGACCTCAGCATTAAACAGGGTCGCCAAATGGTCAGATTTATCCTAACCATGAGAAGGATTTATCTCGTACAATGGGGGGGGGGCACCATGCAAATTAGCTTGATAAGACTAATGAATCAGATCCCCAGAAAGGATAATCTCCTTAAAGATCAAAAATCAGCTTTTAAGACTGATATTACTCAATCCTTGAGATTGACGTTAAAGATTGAGAATTACAAACTCATGGAATTCAATGATATCTAAACTCGAGCTTGAACGAGAAAATATTTTGATCAAAATTACAAACCGATTTGTTTTCTGAAAACCCTATTTTCAATGCGTTCATTACCATTGAACGTAAAATCCTAGGAATTCACCTGGAATTCATTAGGTCACCTGAACCAAATCGGGTGTCAACCGTAAGAACGGTGGTTGCATAGTGGTCAAAGACAGGACCTTGTGCCAGACCGAAAAATCATAAGGGTGAGCTTTACTAGTGCTCCTACCAAGGATAGTAATTGCGTCCGACACGTTATAGACCATAATTAAAAGCATGTCAGGGGACATTGTCTTAACAGTTGCTTGTTCAACGCTTTCCTTTACAACCGGACGGTAGTTTATCGAAAGGTAATATACGGGACAAGTAAACTGGATGTGTTGCTTTCCAAATACAAGGTTAGCAAGTGGGTGACACAAAACCATAAGTTTTGAGCTAAAATTTTCAAATCTGAAACCCACCAAACCCACAAAAATATTTTGCAAACACCGGTAAAGGGTTATTCCGGAAAACTTATCTAGGGTAAAAACTAGATTTAATTTTCAAAAGATCAAATGTTTTCATAAAGATCCAATTTCCTTAATGGATCTAAATTTTTATAGTCATGTGGGACTGTAAACCATATCGTTACTACCATTGTTCATACCGCCGTATAGAAATCACTGATGTACAAAGTGTGAAGAATAAAGAAGTGATTCTAGTATTTCAAGACGATATTGCTTGAGGACAAGCAAGGCTCAAGTGTGGGAATATTTGATAATGCTAAAAACGAACATATATTTCATAGCATTATTCCTCAAGAAAGACAAGCTTTTAGTTGCAATTGTTCTATTTAAAAGTGATATTCGTTTAAATAATAAAAGGTGAAGACAAAAGACAGATTCGACGAATTGAAGACGCAAACGACCAAAAAGCTCAAAAGTACAAAAGACAATCAAAGAAGTTCCAATTATTGATAAGAAACGTCTCGAAATTACAAGAGTACAAGATTCAAAATGCAAAGTACAAGATATTAAATTGTACGCAAGGACGTTCGAAAATCCGGAACCGGGACATGAGTCAACTCTCAACGCTCGACGCAACGGACTAAAAATTACAAGTCAAGAAAGACTTGTAAATATAATATAATATTTAAATAATTCTTATAATTATTTATATATTATATAAATTGTAACAGCCCGAGTACAACCCGTAGTGGATATTGTCCGCTTTGCCCCGATGCACGGTGGCTCACGGTTTTGTTTCTCGGGACTCACCCTCAAAACGCGTCCACTAGAGGAGGTATCCACACCCTTTATAAGGGGTGTTTCGTTCTCCTCCCCCACCGATGTGGGAAGAGTTCTCACACTCTCCCCCACTCAGGACACTGCGTCCCCGCAGTGCACATCGATGCGGGCCCCAGCTCTGATACCATCTTGTAACAGCCCGAGTACAACCCGTAGTGGATATTGTCCGCTTTGCCCCGACGCACGGTGGCTCACGGTTTTGTTTCTCTGGACTCACCCTCAAAACGCGTCCACTAGAGGAGGTATCCACACCCTTTAAGGGGTGTTTCGTTCTCCTCCCCCACCGATGTGGGATGAGTTCTCACACTCTCCCCCACTCAGGACACTGCGTCCCCGCAGTGCACATCGATGCGGGCCCCAGCTCTGATACCATCTTGTAACAGCCCGAGTACAACCCGTAGTGGATATTGTCCGCTTTGCCCCGACGCACGGTGGCTCACGGTTTTGTTTCTCGGGACTCACCCTCAAAACGCGTCCACTAGAGGAGGTATCCACACCCTTTATAAGGGGTGTTTCGTTCTCCTCCCCCACCGATGTGGGAAGAGTTCTCACACTCTCCCCCACTCAGGACACTGCGTCCCCGCAGTGCACATCGATGCGGGCCCCAGCTCTAATACCATCTTGTAACAGCCCGAGTACAACCCGTAGTGGATATTGTCCGCTTTGCCCCGACGCACGGTGGCTCACGGTTTTGTTTCTCTGGACTCACCCTCAAAACGCGTCCACTAGAGGAGGTATCCACACCCTTTAAGGGGTGTTTCGTTCTCCTCCCCCACCGATGTGGGATGAGTTCTCACATAAATAAATAAAAACCGTCGGCAAGAAAGACTCCAAATTGTGTGAGCTGTATTTACAAACTCCGCGACTCGCGGAGTTTGAAGGCAAAAAGGGCCGCTAGTCGCGGAGCCCCAAATTCTGCAATTCCCTATAAAGCCAACCGAATTCTGATCATTTTGAATCCAACATATATCCATCCATCTCTCTATCTATATCGTAATATTTATATTTATAATTTATATTTTAATTTTAATTATAATTCTAATAATAAGGGTATGTTAGCAAATGTTGTAAGGGTGTAAGTCGAAATTCTGTCCGTGTAACGCTACGCTATTTTTAATCATTGTAAGTTATGTTCAACCTTTTTAATTTAATGTCTCGTAGCTAAGTTATTATTATGCTTATTTAATCCGAAGTAATCATGATGTTGGACTAATTACTAAAATTGGGTAATTGGGCTTTGTACCATAATTGGGGTTTGGACAAAAGAACGATACTTGTGGAAATTAGACTATGGGCTATTAATGGGCTTTATATTTGTTTAACTAAATGATAGGTTGTTAATGTTAATATAAAGATTTACAATTGGGCGTCCCTATAAATTACCATATACACTCGATCGGACACGATGGGCGGGGTATTTATATGTATGAATAATCGTTCATTTAACCGGACACGGGAATGGATTAATAGCCACTAGAATAATTAAAACAGGGGTGAAATTATGTAAAAGGACACTTGGCATAATTGATTACAAAATATTAAAACCTTGGGTTACACTCAGTCGACATCCTGGTGTAATTATTAAACAAAGTATTAAAATCTTGTTATAGTTTAAGTCCCCAATTAGTTGGAATATTTAACTTCGGGTATAAGGATAATTTGACGAGGATACTCGCACTTTATATTTATGACTGATGGACTGTTATGGATAAAAACCAGACGGACATATTAAATAATCCAGGACAAAGGACAATTAACCCATGGGCATAAAACTAAAATCAACACGTCAAACTTCATGATTACGGAAGTTTAAATAAGCATAATTAATTTATTTCATATTTTATTTCCTTTATTTTATATTGCACTTCTAATTATCGCATTTTTATTGTTATTGTATTTAATTGCATTTTTAATTATCGTACTTTTTAATTATCGCAAGTTTATTTTATCGCACTTTTATTATTCGCAATTTCATTATCGTTATTTACTTTACGCTTTAATTTAAGTCTTGTATTTATTTTTAATATTTTACATTTGGTTTTAACTGCGACTAAAGTTTTAAAATCGACAAACCGGTCATTAAACGGTAAAAACCCCCCTTTATAATAATAATATTACTTATATATATATTTGTATTTTTATAAAAGTAAACTAATATAGCGTTAAGCTTTGTTTAAAGATTTTCCCTGTGGAACGAACCGGACTTACTAAAAACTACACTACTGTACGATTAGGTACACTGCCTATAAGTATTGCAGCAAGGTTTAAGTATATCCATTCTCTAAATAAATAAATATCTTGTGTAAAATTGTATCGTATTTAATAGTATTTCCTGCTAAAATTAATAGCTATTTTATATACACCTCGCGACACATCACCTGGATAAAGGATAGTAGTTGGTTTAAGCTAAAGTCCTAATTGCGGAAAGGTAAATAAAGTGGGAGGATGTCCGGAGTGTGCAGATCAAGGAAATGTTGACTAAGATATTAGTTTGGGCTATGGAAAGGTAATTATGTTGATATTAAAGCTTATGATTGCAATGGTGTAGATCTGGTTGGATGAGCCAATTACACAGACCTACTTATCTCTAGACTCTCAGAGTTCTCGTTGAGTAGCGAAAATTATGTCACGTGGTTGAGTAATTGAAACGTGACTATACCTCAGAGGTTACCCTTAGTAAAGCACTAGGTTTATAAGTGAGTTGAGTTCTAATCCCAGCCCTCGTTATCAGTTTGGTTAACCGAATAACAACGTGCCGTGTTGATTGAACACTGATCACAAACGGAAGGAGTCCGTCGGGTTAAGTTGACAAAATCTTAAATGAAAACTAACAACTATTTCATCATACTAATGAGATCAACCCAAGACAAACATTATACAACATTAAAGTTGATACACTGAAAGTAAAGTAGATAGAAACCTAGCAGGTACCTAGACAGTGGATATGACTTAATTCTAGGGCAACAATCAAACAAGAACATGCAATATGTTTGGATCATACAGTCAGGGCACTAGCTAGATCTTAACAGCTCCTAATAGGTCTCTTTGTAACAGTCAATAGGCATACTAGGTCATTCATGTCTCAATTCCTAAGTTCTGTGTCCTAAAAGCGCATTAAATGCCTCTTCGGAACTCCGGCCATACCGAGTTTATAGAATCTTCAGATACAGTATAACCAGAGGTCTTAATCCTATGAAGTAGCTAAGTTCATATAGGTAGACAAGTCCTGATCACAACCTAGGTTCGTCAATCCTTAAGATGCTATCATACAAATCTATCAGACTTCCTAGTTCAGCATAATAACGATAACCGTACTAAATTAACATAATTGCGCTAACCCAAACTTCTATCATGGCAACATACAGATTAATTAAGCTATCATGGCAATATCGGAACGCATTATTAAACATAAAAGGTAAGAATACATGTTTAATACAAAAGACAAGCGTTTCGGATAAAAACCTGAAAAGGCTGAAGAAATCTGCCCGAGATCACAGGGACTCGCCGGGATATCCTCTGGAAAATAAAAGCTAAGCTAGCTAATACTAAAAACTAACCTAAAACTTGAAAATATAAAATGAATTGTAAATTGAGTGGGTGTTGAAATGGATGGAGAAGGCCCTATAAATAGACTTGGATTTTTGCCTGCAAACGGCTGGCAGGCCGTTTGGCAGGCCGTTTGCACAGGCCGTTTGCCAAGCCAGCCCGTTTGTAGGAGCCGTTTGCATGACCCGTTTGGCAGGCCGTTTTTGAGCCAGGCAAGCCGTTTGGCAGGCCGTTTGGCTTGCCTGGTCAGCTGGATTTCCTGGATCTTAACTTGTTTTCTTGTCTTTCAACGTTTTTGCTCTAGATTATTTTAGCTCCGTTTTACTTAATTCTATTTTCATCGCCCTTGTAATTACTTAATCTACAAAATCAACCGACAAAGCGATTATTTTTGCGATAAATTTTGGAACTTTATGGGTTTTAGGGCCCAATATCGGGGGGTAAAAACGTGACTTTTTGGCCGATATCAAATACCCCACACTTACCTTTGCTTGTCCTTAAGCAAATAGTGGGAATATAAGGATATTTCTAATAGATTCTCCCTCGTCTATCCTCAGATCTTTTATTATGCTTTCATCAGAAGTCGTCACATTTTTCGAAAGTATTAGAAAAAGTTTTGAACTTCGATGGTTTTAGTCGCTAGGTTTCAATCGCGTCCATAGTGAAAAAGGCATACTTTTCAACTCTCAGATGTAGAGTATACATGACCAGGCTTCTTACTAACGGATCACTCATATCACTCAAGTGTTTAGGGTGCCCTAATCTAGTTATATTATTGCTCAGAAGCCAGTCGTGTAACATTTCTCATCATAGGCTTGGTAAAGCATCGATATCTCTGCCGGTTAGGTAAGGACGACACTGATCTTCTTCCTAGGCACTTTTTCAAGAGGAAGACGGGTTATAGGGTTTGGAAATTTTTATGGATGGATAAAGGTATTCAGATCTTTTGATTTTCAGAGAGAATTGATAGATTTTGATTCTTCAGAGTATCCTTTTTTGGATAGGGAACGACTTAAATTCCATAAGAGTTTTCCTCGGAAGATGCGGATTTTGCTAAGACTTTGTCTAGAATTTTCTCGGCTCTTTCGGTAATTCTTCTCTGGGCAACTTCTCGGGTTTTTTCCTTTGCCTTTATTTATAGAGACTTTGCTCTCTCTCTCTCTCTCTCTCTCTCTCTCTCTCTCTCTCTCTCTCTCTCTCTCTCTCTCTCTCTCTCTTTTTTCGGCATACCCTTTCTTCATAACTTTTGTCTTTCGTTCCTGGTGCCCAGAGAGGAAGTGATAATTCACCGAAAATAGGTCTTTGACCTATCAAAAACAATCAAGGGTTCGGAATCTTTCAACAAGTACTTTTGAAGTGAATTTGATCGATCTATCTCTTCATCAATCTTTGGATCTTTTTGATAATGGAAAGGGAATGAAGGTGAATGGGTAGTGAATTTTGGGAGTGAATATAGGGGTGAATATTTCTGATTCATCAACTCTTTGTGTGAGATGGTCAGTTTAAATTGCGTGGAGTAGAAACAGAAACGGATGGCTTTTTGTCTTCTCTATTCAGAACGATTTCGGAAGGAGCATCGCACCTACACCACGTATGGCGCTTTCTAACCATTGGCCTTGAAACGAATGTCAAAACCAAGTTCTAACTTGAACCGTACATCGGCATGCTCATCAATTGAATTGACAAAGTACTGCTGATTTGATGGATCGTACAGATAATTTGGGTCCAATAGTCCTCACTTTTTTGGGAGTAGGGGTCGTGCTTGGTCATACGTAGCCTTTTACATATTTTATCGAAAGAAATCTTTTAACGTAAACCATGAGTTTTTAGCTTAATCGTTCCGTTCTAGTAAATGTTTCGAAAACTGATTTCTAGCAATTTTATAGAATCTTTTGGGTAAAAACCAGGTAAGAATTTTTCGAAGATACCTAAATATTCCTTGCTAGTCACTTTTTAGACAAATAAATTTTTCAAAACTTTGGCATTTTTACGGTTACTTTTCCTTAAACCTTTACCCAATACCCCACAGAGGAACATTGTTCCTAATGTTCTCTGAAATAGAATATTTTAGTATTTAATAAATTAAGGATACTGCCTCTAGAATCTCTGAGTTTGGTGCAAGGATGACCCCACACTTAGAAATTTTAGTGCGTGATAATTGAAAGAGATTTGAGCAAAGATTACTTCCCTACAGCTAGGTTACTCTCCTAGTGTTGTGCTTTCTACGGTCAGGGTCTCCTAATGCTGGAAAGGACCACTCTCTTCGATAAAATTCTGCATGAAGAACAAAAAGAGAAAGGCATCATTTCCACTATATATAACTTTTTCATACAATGCTTTAAAAAGATAAAATCAAAATTAACTAAAGTAAAGTAGTCTACGGAATACTATCCTGGCCAATGTGTAGAGCGGTGTCTGTGAAGTATCCGAAGAGATCATCGTCTTCCTCAAGGATTAGAAAATACTCTAATGGTTGCCCTACATCCAATTCGGGGCTCAGAAGCGTGTCTAGACAATGGTCCGATGGCAACTCCAGGTGTGATAAGCTCAGAAATGGCTCTTCCTCGGGAATGTTCCCGGTAATCTCAAAAACCTGAGCCATGGGTGGCGCTACTGAGATGGGCATTGTTACTAAGTGGTAGCCCTCTGGTAGCTCATGAATAGGGATTGTCTCCACGACTGGGAGAGATGAAACGGCTAGCACAGGTGGTGTGATGGGAGCAGCATGAGTCGGAACGGCGGCTAAGGCGACTGAACGGACTGAGACCGGAGTGGAGTACCTGGGGGTAGCTTGTCGTGTCGGAGGGACACGGCGTGCTAGCCTGAACGAAGACAGGCCCAGTGTACCCCTGGCATTCCTTCACGATGAAGGTACACTCTGAAAGCTCGGTAAAGTCACTGCTGGTCTCTAAGTACTGCCCAAGTAACATCTGGATCGTTCAAGGTGGCTCCATAATGAATCACAGTATGCGGCTCCTGTGTCTTTCGTAACTCTGAAAACTCAGCTGGTCTCGATGCTAAACATCGGGAGCGTCGCACTGGAGGGGCTGTTGGTGCCGTACTAGTGTCCTCCTCAACACTCTCAAGGATCATACGTCTTGGACCTAACTGTCCTGTGGATGGCCTAAACTGATCAGCACTACTTCCTGAAGAATAAACTCGGTGAGTCCTCCTCCTGCGAACTGGAATGCAATAAGAAGCTCCTGAACTTGGCATTTTGTCTGAATAAATTCAACAAACTTGTAAACACTAAGCGCAAGTATGGCGCTTAGGGTTAGTGCACAGAGATAGTATATTTGTAGACTGAAAATAAGTTTGAAAATAAAATAAATAAATAAATAAAAAGGATAAGCAAGGGGTGCCTCCCAAGAGTGCTTTGTTTATCAAGTCGTTAGAGCTCGACTTTTCCTGCCAGATCTTCAAAATGGGTCGAAGGAGAAGAGGTGCTCCTCCGTTTCATGGTCTTCTAGATAAGCCTTTAACAGGTGGCCGTTGACTTTGAAGTTGCCAGTGGGTCCTTCCAATTCCACGGCTCCGTGTGGAAAAGCATGAATAACTTTGTATGGGCCACTCCATCTTGATCTGAATTTTTCAGTGAACTTTTTGAATCGGGAATTAAAGAGTAGAACTTTATCTCCAGGAGCGAATTTTGTAGGAATCAATTTTGCATCATGTGTCAGCTTTTTTCGTTCCTTGTAGATATATGATGTCTCGTAAGCTTGGTCTCTTAATTTAGCGAGTTCATTCATTTGCATTTTTCGATGTCTAGCGGTTACTGAAGGATTGAGGTTACAGGTTTTCAGTACCCAGAGAGCTTTATACTCTAGTTCCAGTGGAAGATGACAAGCTTTTCCATAGATCATTCGGTAGGGTGTAGTTCCTAGAGGATTCTTGTAAGCAGTCCGGAATGCCCACAGAGCATCATCTAGTTTCTCGGCCCATTTATTCCCATGATGGCCGACGGTACATTCTAGAATTCTTTTGAGTGCTCTGTTAGTGACCTATGCTTGTCCATTTGTCTGCGGATGATAGGCATTGGATATTTTGTGGGTAACTCCGTATTGTTGCATCACTTTTATAAACTGGGTGATACAAAAGTGTGTGCCTCTATCACTTATTATAGCACGGGGAGCTCCGAATCGGCAGAAGAGTCTCTTCAGGAAGTTGGTGACGAATTTGGCATCATTAGTTGGAAATGCTTGGGCTTCGACCCATCTGGAGACGTAATCTACTGCTACGAGGACATATTCTTTCCCATTAGACTTAGGGAATGGCCCCATAAAGTCTAATCCCCATATATCGAACACCTCACAAGCTTGGATATTTGTCCGAGGCATCTCATTCTTCATAGAGATAATACCTTGCCTTTGGCATGCGTCGCAACGCTTTACAAGCTCTTGCACATCTCGAAATATAGACGGCCAATAAAATGCTGATTCGTAGACTTTTCTTGCGGTTAAGTTTGCTTCATGATGACCTCCTATTGGTCCATGGTGACATTGGTGAAGAATCCCTGCCGCTTGTTTCTCATCTACGCACCTCCTGATTATCTGATCAGGGCAAATTCTAAACAGGTAAAGGTCTTCCCAGTAGTAGTACTTGGCATCCCTGAAGAACTTCCTTCTTCGTGATGTGCTCATCCCTTTTTGTACTACTTCAACAACTAAGTAGTTGGCTATGTCAGCATACCAAGGGGTATCAGTAAATTGCGATCCTATGTTAGCTTCTCCTTTGCTCATAAGCTGTTCTTCCAGAAATTTGTCTCTGATATCTTGTTCAGCAAGTTGTTCCATTGATGGGTTCTCCAAACGACTGAGATGGTCTGCTGCAACGTTCTCTGCTCCTTTCTTATCTTTGATCTCAATATCGAATTCTTGTAGTAGTAAGATCCATCGTAGGAGTCTTGGTTTAGCGTCTTGCTTAGTGAATAGATATTTAAGGGCTGAGTGATCTGAGTAAACCGTAGTTTTGGATAGGGTGAGATAGGAATGGAATTTGTCGAAGGCGAAAACTATAGCTAGCAGCTCCTTTTCCGTGGTGGTATAATTCTCTTGAGCTCCGGTCAAAGTTTTGCTGCGTAATATATTGGATGAAAGTGCTTATCTGTCCGTTGTCCTAGTACAGATCCAACTGTGAAGTCACTTGCATCACACATGATTTCAAATGGTAAACTCCAATCATGAGCAATCATGATGGGCGCACGTGTGAGCTGTTCCTTCAGATAGTTGAATGCTTTTCTGCATTCTTCATTGAAGACAAACGGAACTTCCTTTCCTAGGATATGAGTGAGAGGTCGAGTGACCTTTGAAAAATCTTTAGTGAAACGTCAGTAAAAACCGGCGTGTCCAAGGAAACTCCTTACCGCTTTGACAGTGGTAGGTTCTGGAAGTTTAGTAATGGTCTCAATCTTAGCCTTATCAAATTCTATTCCTGCTTTTGAAATCTTATGTCCTAAAACTATACCTTCTTTAACCATGAAGTGACATTTTTCCCAATTTAGAACTAAATCCGAATCTTCACACCGGGTGAGCATCTTGTCAAGGTTAGAATGGCACAAATCAAAGGTACTACCAAAGACTGAGAAGTCATCCATGAAGACTTCCATATAACGTTCAATCATGTCGTGGAATATTGCTATCATGCATCGCTGAAACGTAGCTGGTGCATTGCATAACCCAAAGGGCATGCGGCGATAGGCGAATGTTCCATAAGAACAGGTGAAGGTTGTCTTTTCTTGGTCCTTTGGATTGAAAGGAAATTGAAAGTAGCAGGAAAAACCGTCAGGGAAACAATAGAACTCATTTCCTGATAGACGTTCCAACATTTGATCGATGAAAGGTAATGGGAAATGATCCTTCCAGGTTGCATCGTTAAGTTTACGATAATCTATGCAGACCCTCCAACCGATGACCTCCCGTGTTGGAATAAGTTCATTATTCTCATTTTGGATTACATTCATTCCTCCTTTCTTAGGTACAACTTGAACAGGACTGACCCATGGCGAATCGAAAATGAGATAGATCAGACCGGCGTCCAGAAGTTTGATTACTTCTTTCTTAACAACTTCTTGAATCATAGGATCTACCCTTCTTTGCCTCTGAACTGATGGTCTAAAATCATCTTCCATGAAGATCTTGTGGGTGCAATAGTTGGGACTGATTCCTTTTATGTCGGAAATCTTCCAAGCAATTGCTTTCTTATGTGATTTCAGAACTTGAATCAATTTCACCTTCTCATGTGGCGTGAGGTCTTTCGAGATGATAACAGGGAGTTGCGATTCTCCTTCTAAGAATGCATACTCCAGATGTGCGGGTAGCTTTTTCAATTCTAATTCCGGAGGTTCCTCGATAGATGGCTTCATTCTAGCTATTTCTGCTCTGTCTAACGAGTCATACTTCTCTTGGAATTCTGATTCTTCCTCCTTAATATCAGTAACTGATGCTATCTGTTCTTTGGTTATGGAAATTGTCCTTCTTAAAGCTTCTTCTTCAGAACGACTTCTTTAGTTTTGAAGATTGGTTCAGGATTCTCCACACAGTCTTCTTTTGACTGGGGTTCCTGAAGTACCGGAATAAAATCTGTTTCTTCATTCGGTCTTCTCCTTAATAGAGGCAGGGTAATGCCTTGACCTAGTGGTGCTATTTGGATAGTTTTGCCGAGAAATTTACTTTCGGAGAGGGGAGATTTATGTTGACCAGGATCTATGGCTGAATGGGTGTCGAGATTTCCTTCAGGAGGTGTAAAGAACAGATCCTTAGAAATTTGATCTCGACTGCATATAGCCATGGTATCCTCCAGATATTCATTAACGAGTTCTTGAAAAGAATCAGTGAGATTGATATCTTCCTCGTGGGGGTGGCTCATGAGTCGGTCGACATTAAATGTGACTTCTTCACTTCCACCTCTTAACTTTAATGACTTGTCGTGAACATCGATTACGGCCTTGGCAGTATTTAGGAATGGTCTGCCAAGTATGAGTGGGACCTTCGTGTCTTCATCAATATCCATAATGATGAAATCGACGGGGAATGCGAACTTATCCACTCTGACTAGGACAACCTCAGCTATTCCTCGAGGAATCTTAACTGATCTGTCCGTAAGTTGGATAGTCATTCTGTTTGGTCGTAAGTCTTTTAATCCTACATTTTTGAATAACGAATAGGGTATTAGTTTTACACTGGCTCCTAAGTCTACTAAAGCATTGCTAATCTGGACATCTTGCAGGTAGCAAGGTACCGTAAATCTTCCTGTATCTCCTAATTTAGGGGGAATACCATGTTGTAACGCTAATGAGCATTCTTCACTTAAGGGCAAGATAACTATCTCTCTTAATTTCTCTTTGTTCGAAAGTAGTTCTTTGAAAAATTTAGCGCAGTTTGGCATTTCTACTAAAGCATCTACTAGTTGCACATTCAAATGTAGATACTTAATAATATCCCAATACTTAGAGAATTGCGCTTCTTGTTTTTCCTTCCTAATCCTACCTGAGAAAGGTATGCAGGCGCGTGGAATGATTTCCGGGGCCTTAGGAGAGATAGGTTCCGGTGGATTGACAACTGGGTCAATTGACACAGGTTCCTTATCGGAAAAATCTTGTACGGGTATGTTAACAGTTGTTTCCTTCCCACCTCTAGTTACTACTAGGGCATCCAACTCACTACTCTCTAATTCAACTTTAGCGATTAAACGTTTAAGTGTAAGCTGAAAATTGATTATTAACTCTTCAAAAGTCTTTATCAAGATATCAAATTTGTTCTGGCATTCTATGACTTGAAGATTTATCGTGTATTGCTTTTTCATAAATTCAACTAAAGTTTCTTTAGAGAGGGTAGCAGATTGGTGTAGTGGGAGGAGTATATTAAAGTCCGAGCTATTCTGCTATTTATATGCCCATCTAGGGTAAGGATACATTCGATTGGTTCTAGTAGCATCGGTACTTTTAGGAATTGATAAACTTTGAAGAGTGAGGGTGAGATCTTGTAACCAGGTTTCCAGCATTTGTATCATAAGAGCGAAGATGTCATCCTTCTCAGCAGCTTCATTGTTCCAATCCTCCTGTTGTGCAGCTATTGTGTCCATAAGATCCCATGATTCGTCTGCTGTTCGGGACATGAAATTGCCTTGCGAGGCCATGTCTAGGAGAGACTTATCATCCTTGGTTAAACCATTGTAAAGCGTGCAGATTATGTCTGCCCGACTTAACGAATGATTCGGACATCTTTTAAGCATCACTTTTACTCTATTCCATGCTAGACACAATGACTCGTTTTCTTTTTGAGAAAAGTTGGTGATGTCATTTCTTAAACAGGTTTGCAGGGAAGGTGGATAAAATTTGTTCAAAAACTTAGTGGCTAATTCTTCCCATGAGTGTATTGAATTCGGGTTAAGACCATCAAACCATATTAAAGCGTGTGAAGACAGAGAATATTGGAAAAGATGAAGTTTCAAAAGGTTTTTCTCGTTTTCTTCTTCTTAAAAGAGTCAACCAGACTGATAAATTTGTTTAAGTGAAAGTTTGGATCGTCAGTCGGTAATCCTTGAAATTTATAGATCATACTGACTAGCTTGATCATATGTGAACTGATTTTAGGAGTTCCTTCGGTTCCTAAGGTGATTGGTCCTCCTCTTTCCTCTAAGCATGATTTGTGCATAGAAGCAGGGGTGTTGTGTTGTTCCATTTTTATGATTTTCTATTTTAAAAAGACTTAAAAGTAACTTTTAGAAAAATATTAATTGACTAAAAGGATCGATAATTTAATTAAAAAAATTATTCTTGAAATTCGGTCGCTAACCTTATCGATATTTCAATTGATAGGATTTCTTACATATTACTGGGTATCTAGGTGGCCAGGCCGACTACGGAGAGGCATGATCCTTTTGGTTCCAATATAATTGGAGACTGTTCGAAAAATCCAACAACCAAGTCCGTGTATAAATGTCTTTCTTAGACACCACCAAACAATACTTTTGTCTGCTTAAAATCTTTCTCAACCAAAATATTCGATCCCCGGCAGCGGCGCCAAAAGATACTTCTCCCTATGATATAGCCAAAACGGACAGTTTTGTTCGTGCGGTGTCGTTAGGTCGCAGTACGTCAGATTCGGTATAGCATACAGAGGTTTTCATTTAATTTATATTGTGCGGGGCCTAAATTTACTTTTAACTTTCTAATATAGAAGGTGTAAGTTAACCTAGGATCGTGTTTTTGAATGGTTTAACGAATTGAAGATCAAGTGGATAATTGTCTTTTATTTAAATTACCTGGATAAAGGATAGTAGTTGGTTTAAGCTAAAGTTCTAATTGTGTAAAGGTAAATAAAGTGGGAGGATGTCCGGAGTGTGCAGATCAAGGTAATGTTGACCAAGATATTAGTTTGGGCTAGGGAAAGGTAATTATGTTGATATTAAAGCTTATGATTGAAATGGTGTAGATCTGGTTGGATGAGCCAATTACACAGACCTACTTATCTCTAGACTCTCAGAGTTCTCGTTGAGTAGCGAAAATTATGTCACGTGGTTGAGTAATTGAAACGTGACTATACCTCGGAGGTTACCCTTAGTAAAGCACTAGGTTTATTAGTGAGTTGAGTTCTAATCCTAACCCTCGTTATCAGTTTGGTTAACTGAATAACAACGTGTCGTGTTGATTGAACACTGATCACAAACGGAAGGAGTCCGTCGGGTTAAGTTGACAAAACCTTAAATGAAAACTAACAACTATTTCATCATACTAATGAGATCAACCCAAGACAAACATTATACATCATTAAAGTTGATACACTGAAAGTAAAGTAGATAGAAACCTAGCAGGTACCTAGACAGTGGATATGACTTAATCCTAGGGCAACAATCAAACAAGAACATGCAATAGGTTTGGATCATACAGTCAGGGCACTAGCTAGATCTTAACAGCTCCTAAGAGGTCTCTTTGGAACATTCAATAGGCATACTAGGTCATTCATGTCTCAATTCCTAAGTTCCGTGTCCTAAAAGCGCATTAAATGCCTCTCGGGAACTCCGGCTATACCGAGTTCATAGAATCTTCAGATATAGTATAACCAGGGGTCTTAATCCTATGAAGTACCTAAGTTCATATAGGTGGACAAGTCCTGATCACAACCTAGGTTGGTCAATCCTTAAGATGCTAGCATACAAATCTATCAGACTTCCTAGTTCAGTATAATAACGATAACCGTACTAAATTAACATAATTACGCTAACCCAAACTTCTATCATGGCAACATACAGATTAATTAAGCTATCATGGCAATATCGGAACACATTATTAAACATAAAAGGTAAGAATACATGTTTAATACAAAAGACAAGCGTTTCGGATAAAAACCTGAAAAGGCTAAAGAAATCTGTCCGAGATCGCAGGGACTCGCCGGGATATCCCCCGGAAAATAAAAGCTAAGCTAGCTACTACTAAAAACTAACCTAAAACTTGAAAATATAAAATGAATTGTAAATTGAGTATGTGTTGAAATGGATGGAGACGGCCCTATAAATAGACTTGGATTTTTGCCTGCAAACGGCTGGCAGGCCGTTTGGCAGGCCGTTTGCACAGGCCATTTGCCAAGCCAGCCCGTTTGCAGGGGCCGTTTGTCTGACCCATTTGGCAGGCCGTTTGGCTTGCCTGGTCAGCTGGATTTCCTGGATCGTAACTTTTTTTCTTGTCTTTCACCGTTTTTGCTCTAGATTCTTCGTTTTAGCTCCGTTTTACTTGATTCTTTTTGCATCGCCCTTGTAATTACTTAATCTACAAAATCAACCGACAAAGCGATTATTTTTGCGATAAAGTTAGGAACTTTATGGATTTTAGGGCCCAATATCGGGGGTAAAAACGTGACTTTTTGGCCGATATCAATGTGATTATAAGTATTCACAAAAATTCCTAAGTATTGACTTTAGCCTACTTAAAAGATTCATAATAGAAAGCGAAATAATATGCGCATAAAAGATTAGTTCGTATACGTTTTTATTATGTACACAATAATAAGAATGGTTATTGCGAAGTTAAGTCTCAGCAACATATTATGAGTTATAAGATAAGTAAAAAAGCGCTATTAAAGTAAAAGTTGCAACAATATCCATTCATAAACAATAAGAGTTTTTATAAACGCCAAATAGTACAAAGGAAAAATTGAAAAACATAACAAGGTTACAATTTTATGTCTACTATTTCCTTGACCGTTGCATTTTCCTACTTGCTAATTTCAATTAGCGCATGAATTGGAATATGAGCAATGTAATCACTCGCAATGTCATAAGCAGACTTCACGTGGTCAATCGAGCAAACCAGCTTTTGAAGGTCATCTGGAAGAGGGTCAGGAATAGTGGCCACCTCGTGAAGCCTCGATGAAAATTGACATCGAGTGAGAAGTTTGACGACATCAAGAAAAATTTGAAACTTTTCTGTTACCGGACCGGAGTCGAGAATCTCGTGACTTAAGTCAGGAAGATATGTTTGAAGCTGCACAAACTTGGCCTCAGCAACCTCTTTTTCTTTTAACGCCGTTGCGCGCTCTTCACCGATCTTCGCCAATTTGCTATTGGCTATCTCCAAAGCTTCTGTCGCTTGTTCTTTTTCTGCGGACAGGATCGCAAGATTTTTCTCTAAGTCTTTGGCCGCTTCTTTAGCATACTGACATTCTTGAGAAATGTAAAAGTTGTTTTTCTCCAGTGCCGCAACCTTGGCATGCTCCATGGTAAATTTAGGCTTCTCAGTACGAAGCTCTTTTTCAATATCCCGCCGGGGGGAGAGATGGTCAACAAATGAAGAATATAACATATAACCATGTTAGGTCATCACATTCTGCGAATTGCCAACGCTAAGCTTGGCGAATTCATCGCATACATCATTAGCAATGGCGGTTTTCATCTTTTCAAGCTGTTCAACAGCAGAAACGCTAGAGACATCCAGGTGTTCACTAAAGTGATCAATACGAATATATGTGATTGGGTTGTGGGGAGAGTGGAACAAAGCGTTAAAATTAGCGTCGCCTAAGTAAGTTGGGCCAAAACCCTACCCTTGGCCAATCCCCGCATGATGGCTCTCTTCTTCTTCACCAGTTAAATCTACAAAAGAAGCTACACAAATTAGATATAAGCTGTATAAAAACGTAATCAAGCAGCGCAAGAAATAAGTTAATAATAGATTAACGAAAGAAAATACCATGATGGTTAGCAACTTTAAAGATGAGTTCAGGATTAGCTTCACGATCCTTAGGTTCTTCAAATTCTTCATCATGTTGCGAGGTTTCAGATGTTTCATCTTGCAGAGTTCTTCTTTTTCTCGACAGCTCATTTGGGCTGGCAGCTGCTTTACGCTTAGCCTTGTCCACGGTAAGCACATCTTAGTTAATAATGGGCTCATAAACCTTAACTTCAGGATTTTCATTGGAAACTCGGTCACCTAATAAGATGTTCCTAACATCCTCCATTTGGCCAACATCTTTCATCAACATCTCCGCGAAAATCAACGCGTATAAATAAAAGCGTAGTTAAGATAAAGATAATAACAGTGCATGAAATGTCTATATGAAAATATTATACCATGTGTAGAGACCCGTCCTAATCCATCTGGACGAAGTCCATATCGATTACAAACGATTCACAATAGTTGATTTCATCGCGAGGTACTTGACCTCTATATGATACATTTTACAAACATTGCATTCGTTTTTAAAAGACAAACTTGCTTTACATCGAACGTTGATGGCATGCATACCATTTCATAATATATCTAACTATAATTGACTTAGTAATAATCTTGATGAACTCGACGACTCGAATGCAATGTCTTTTGAAATATGTCATGTATAACTCCAAGTAATATCTCTAATACGAGCAAATGCACAGCAGAAGATTTCTTTCATAACTGAGAATAAATGATAATGCTAAAAACGAACATATATTTCATAGCATTATCCCTCAAGAAAGACAAGCTTTTAGTTGCAATTGTCCTATTTACAAGTGATATTCGTTTAAATAATAAAAGGTGAAGACAAAAGGCAAATTCGACGAATTGAAGACGCAAACGATCAAAAAGCTCAAAAGTACAAAGTACAATCAAAGAGGTTCCAATTATTGATGAGAAACGTCTCAAAATTACAAGAGTACAAGACGCGAAACGCAAAGTACAAGATATTAAATTATACGCAAGGACGTTCGAAAATCCGAAACCGGGACTAAAGTCAACTCTCAACGCTCGAAGCAACGGACCAAAAATTACAAGTCAACTATGCACATGAATATAATATAATATAATATATAATTAATTCTTAAAATTAATTTATATATTATATTATATTATATAAACCGTCGGCAGAAGAAAACAACAACATGTGAGCCTCCCCAGCTGGCCATGCGATCGCATGAGCTGGAGGAGCAAAACTTATGCGATCGCATGAGCCCTTTTTCCAGGCCTGTCCTATAAAGTTCGCGAGTTTTGGACTCAAAAACACATCTTTTTCTCTTCATTCATCAACGTATATGTATATATATTTATATTATAATTTTAATTTTAATTTTAATTTCTAATAATAAGGGTATGTTAGCGAATGTTGTAAGGGTGTAAGTCGAAATTCTGTCCGTGTAACGCTACGCTATTTTTAATCATTGTAAGTTATGTTCAACCTTTTTACATTAATGTCTCGTAGCTAAGTTATTATTATGCTTATTTAAAACGAAGTAATCATGATGTTGGGCTAATTACTAAAATTAGGTAATTGGGCTTTGTACCATAATTGGGGTTTGGACAAAAGAACGACATTTGTGGAAATTAGACTATGGGCTATTAATGGGCTTTATATTTGTTTAACTAAATGATAGTTTGTTAATTTTAATATAAAGATTTATAATTGGATGTCCCTAAAAATAACCATATACACTCAATCGGACACGATGGGCGGGGTATTTATATGTACGAATAATCGTTCATTTAACCGGACACGGGAATGGATTAACAGTCACTAGAATTATTAAAACAGGGGTGAAATTATGTACAAGGACACTTGGCATAATTGATAACAAAGTATTAAAACCTTGGGTTACACGCAGTCGATATCCTGGTGTAATTATTAAACAAAGTATTAAGACCTTGTTACAGTTTAAGTCCCCAATTAGTTGAAATATTTGACTTCGGGTATAAGGATAATTTGACGAGGACACTCGCACTTTATATTTATGACTGATGGACTGTTATGGACAAAAACCAGACGGACATATTGAATAATCCAGGACAAAGGACAATTAACCCATGGGCATAAAACTAAAAATCAACACGTCAAACATCATGATTACGGAAGTTTAAATAAGCATAATTCCTTTATTTTCATATTTAATTGCACTTCTAATTATCGCACTTTTATTTATTGTCATCGTATTTAATTGCACTTTTAATTATCGTACTTTTTAATTATCGAAATTTTATTTTATCGCAATTTCATTTATCGCAATTTCATTATCATTATTTAATCTACGTTTTAAATTAAGTTGTATTTATTTTTATATATTTTTACATTAGGTTTTAACTGCGACTAAAGTTTTAAAAATCGACAAACCGGTCATTAAACGGTAAAAACCCCCTTTTATAATAATAATATTACTTATATATATATATATATATATATATATATATATATATATATATTTGTATTTTTATAATTTAAACTAATATAGCGTTAAGCTTTGTTTAAAGATTTCCCTGTGGAACGAACCGGACTTACTAAAAACTACACTACTGTACGATTAGGTACACTGCCTATAAGTGTTGTAGCAAGGTTTAGGTATATCCATTCTATAAATAAATATCTTGTGTAAAATTGTATCGTATTTAATAGTATTTCCTAGTAAAATATAAGCTATTTCATATACGCCTCGCATAACATCAAGTATTTTTGGCGCCGCTGCCGGGGAACAACACTTAACGCCGAAGCGAGACGCTATTATATAAAAAAAAAATTTAGTTTTTACGTTATTTTTGTAAAAATATATTTACATAAGTTTTAAATATCAAAAATATAAAAACATAAAAAATATATATCTTTAAGTCTTTTAAAAAAAAAGAAGGTATTTTTAGTTATAAAATACTCATAAGTGATTTTTATTTAAAATATAAGTTATAGTTATATTATAAAACATTTTTTTTAAAACAGAAAATTAAAAAACAAAACATAAAAAAAAAAAAAAAAACTGAACCTGAATAAAAAAATCGACCTGCATCTTATCTGAAACCGGGGTATCCGCACTCGCGGTACTTTATGCCAGCTGGGATCCGCACTCGCGAAACTTTTTGACAGGTCAAACCTCAGACTGTAATTAATACGGATTTAGGGTTAATTTTATTATTATTAATATTAATTAGGGTTTTAATTAAATTAATATTTAGTTTGAGTTTTACTTTATTGGTATTATTAAGTTATAATTAGTTTTATTAAATATATAAATTAATAGTTTATAAAATAATTAATATAAAAATAATATTTTTATAAAAATTGTACTTTTTACAACTTTTAGTTTATTTTTATATTTTGTACTCTTTTTAGCGTAATTTTTGTATTTTTCATTCATATTTAGTTTTAAGACATAGTTTGTGCCATAAGTTATTTTTACTTCTAGATTTTTAGGCTTTGCCGAAAAAACCTTTAAGTGTTTTTTCTTTAGACTAAGATTTAGGTGCTTTAAAATTTTGCGACGCCATTTTTATATTTTAGTACCTTTTTAAGTAATTGCCATTTGGGATATAGTTTTTCTTTTAAGCTTTAATATTTTTAGACGCAACTTTTAATTCTTAGTTTTTTTGTTCCTTTTTAAGTTACGACGCGCTACTTTCTTATTTTTATTTTTCGACGCCTATTATTTTTCGATCTTTTATTTTTCGACGTTTTTCGACGCGCTCTTTTTCTTTCTTATTTCTCGACATTCTAGTTTTAGGACTTAGATTTTTTTTTCTATTTCTTCTCTAAAATTTCTTTAAATTACGAAAATTTATTTTAAGTGGTTAAATTGATAGACATCAAAATTTTCTGGTTCGTAGTAATAGTTGGATTTGTACGTGGACCGGGTTATTGGAGCCAAATAGTACTCAATTATATTGAGACCAAACGAATCCTGCCCCTCTGCTGCATCTTTTGGCTATTCGAAACGTGGGCAAAATCAGAAAAGTCTATTAATTTGATAACTTATATAATTTTTCCTATTTTTAACTAATAGGATATTCAGTGAATGCACCGAGCAAAACGTTCACCACCTTTTGTACGTTCACCACCTGTAACTCGATCAAGACATCTAGCAAATATTGTCGCCGTTGATTTTTCTTTAGAATCGTCATCCAGTCGACCAAGTACTCCAATTCAAATTTCCGATAATCCATTTTTTGAACCCGACCTCACAATTGAGAATCCGGAGAATATTCAGGGACAATTCCGAGATCCTGAACCATTAATGTTTCCTCCGGAACCACCAATCATTCAAACAGAGATTGTTGAGGAACCAACCATTAAATCAGAATCCTCTAGTGATTCAGATTCAACAAATTCAATCATGGAAAATCTGGAACCTCTAAGTGTGGAAGACCGAATGAGAGCTAAACGCACTGGCCAAGGTCACGCAATTACTCAATCTGACATAAATGCGCCAGATTATGAAATCAAAGGACAAATTCTACACATGGTGACTAATCAATGCCAATTTAGTGGTGCACCGAAGGAAGATCCAAATGAGCATCTTCGAACCTTTAATAGGATCTGCACTCTATTTAAAATAAGAGAAGTGGAGGATGAACAGATATATCTCATGTTATTTCCCTGGACTTTAAAGGGAGAAGTCAAAGATTGGTTAGAATCGTTACCTGAAGGGGCGATTGATACATGTGACGTTTTAGTTGAAAAATTTCATAAACAATTCTTTCCGGCATCTAAAGCCGTGAGACTTCAAGGAGAAATTGTTACGTTCACACAAAAGCCAAATGAAACTCTATATGAGGCATGGACAAGATTTGGAAAGTTATTGAGAGGATGTCCGCAACATGGTTTAGACACTTGTCAAATAGTACAAATATTCTACCAAGGATGCAACATCACTACAAGGAAAGACATCGATATAGCAGCTGGTGGTTCCATTATGAAGAAAACAGAAACTGATGCTTACAAAATTATTGATAACACTGCTTCCCACTCACATGAGTGGCACCAAGAAAAAGATATCGTTAGATCATCTAAAGCAGCTAGAGCCGATTCTAGCCATGACTTAGATTTCATTTCTGCAAAGATAGATGCTGTCGAGAGACGAATGGAAAAGATGACTAAAGATATCCACTCAATACGAATTAGTTGTGAGCAGTGTGGAGGACCACATTTAACAAAAGATTGTCTCAGTATTGAACTAACAATGGAACAAAGAGAGAATGTTTCATACATAAACCAAAGGCCTGGAAATAATTATCAGAATAATTATCAACCGCCAAGACCAATTTACAATCAAAACCAGAATTATAATCAAAATGTTCCATACAACAACCAACAAGGTCCTAGCAATCAACAAGTATCTAATAATACTTACAATCAGCAAAGACCTAATTTTCAAAACAAACCACCACAAACCGATGATAAAAAGCCGAATTTAGAAGATATGATGACGAAGCTAGTTGAATCTCAAACACAGTTTTTCACATCTCAGAAACAAACCAATGAACAAAATGCTCAAGCATTTAGAAATCAACAAGCTTCTATTCAAAATCTGGAACAAGAAGTAAGTAACCTAGCAAGGTTAATAGGTGAAAGAAAATCGGGAAGTCTACCTAGTGATACAAATGCTAACCCCCAGAATGAAACAGCTAAAGCCATTACCACAAGAAGTGGTATTACACTTAAACCACCTGAAATACCTGTAATTTCTGATGAAGCTATTCCTACTCCACAAGAACCACAACCTAATCAAGATAAGGAAAAAGAACCGGTAGTTGAAAAGGTTAATGAAGATAACACAGTTAAAGCTAAACCTTATGTTAAACCATACCAACAACCGCTTCCTTACCCGAGTAAAATGAAAAAAGAGAGACTTGAAGCCGAGCAATCCAAATTCTTGGATATGTTTAAATAGATAAATGTAAATCTTCCTTTCATTGATGTGATTTCAGGAATGCCTAGATATGCTAAATTTCTGAAAGATCTAATCACGAATAGAAAGAAAATGGAAGAACTCTCGGTTGTTACTATGAATGCTAATTGTTCTGCAGTACTGTTGAATAAAATACCAGAAAAACTATCTGATCCAGGAAGTTTCACAATTCCATGTTTTCTGGGAAGTCTTAGTTCAATAGAAGCATTGGCAGATTTAGGTGCTAGTATAAATTTAATGCCGTATTCACTATACATTAAACTAGACCTTGGAGAATTGAAACCAACAAGAATAAGCATACAACTAGCCGATAGATCAGTAAAATATCCTAGAGGGATAATGGAGAACATGCTAGTTAAAGTTGGTACTTTAGTATTTCCAGTAGATTTTGTTGTTCTGGACATGGAAGAAGATTCTCGAGTTCCTCTCATATTAGGAAGACCATTCTTAAACACGGCTAAAGCAATGATAGACGTGTTCGGTAAGAAACTTACCCTATGTATAGAGGACGAGAGTGTTACCTTTTCTGTTGATAGAGCAATGCAACAACCGCAATCTGCAGATGATACATGCTATTATATTCAAACTCTAGATTCACATGCAGAATTGTTAGAAGAATTTCCAGAATTACAAGGAACAGGAGAATGTTCTTTAGGAGAAGGAACTGAACCAATTGATGAAACTGAAATGTTAGCTACACTTATGGCTAATGGATATGAACCAATAACAGAAGAAATTCAAATGCTAAAAGAAGAAGACAGATATCGATATAAATCATCGATAGAAGAACCACCGACATTAGAGTTAAAGCCACTTCCAAACCATTTGGAATATGCTTATTTACATGGTGAATCTGAATTACCTGTAATAATATCGTCTTCTCTTACTGAAAATAAAAAATCTTAACTCATTTTTGTGCTAAAAGCTCATAAACCAGCCATTGCATGGAAGATTCATGATATTAAAGGAATAAGTCCTTCGTATTGCACACATAAAATCCTTATGGAAGAAGGTCATAAAACGTATGTGCAACGCCAACGAAGACTAAATCCTAATATGCAAGATGTTGTTAAGAAAGAAATTATTAAACTGCTTGATGCAGGTTTAATTTATCCAATCTCTGATAG
Source organism: Rutidosis leptorrhynchoides (assembly GCF_046630445.1). Taxonomy (NCBI): domain Eukaryota; kingdom Viridiplantae; phylum Streptophyta; class Magnoliopsida; order Asterales; family Asteraceae; genus Rutidosis; species Rutidosis leptorrhynchoides. Next base: position 367,922,853 of record NC_092337.1, on the reverse strand, counting down.
TCCATGGGTAAGCCCAGTTCAATGCATGCCTAAGAAAGGTGGCATGACTGTAATTACAAATGAGAAAAATGAGCTTATTCCTACTAGGACTGTAACAGGATGGCGTGTTTGTATTGATTATAGAAAATTAAATGACGCCACCAGAAAAGATCACTTTCCCTTACCTTTTATTGATCAAATGTTGGAAAGATTAGCCTGAAATAGTTACTATTGTTTTCTTGATGGTTTTTCCGGATATTTTCAAATTCCAATAGCACCCGAGGACCAAGAAAAAACCACGTTCACGTGACCTTATATTACTTTTGCTTACAAACGCATGCCATTTGGACTTTGCAACGCCCCTGCAACCTTTCAAAGGTGCATGATGGCGATTTTTCACGACATGATAGAAGAATGCATGGAAGTTTTCATGGATGACTTTTTAGTCTTCGGTGATTCATTTGAATCATGTCTAGTTAATCTTGAACGAATGCTTATTAGATGCGAACAATCAAATCTAGTACTTAATTGGGAGAAATGCCATTTCATGGTTAAAGAAGGCATCGTTCTTGGTCATAAAATCTCAAAAGAAGGAATTGAAGTGGATAGAGCTAAAGTAGATGTAATTGCTAAACTTCCACATCCCACCAATGTTAGAGGAGTTATGAGTTTTCTAGGACATGCCGGTTTTTACCGACGTTTCATAAAAGATTTTTCTAAAATTGCCACTCCTATGAATAAACTCCTTGAAAAGGATGCTCCATTCATCTTTTCAGATGAATGCATCAAATCTTTTAATATACTTAAAGAAAAACTCACTAATGCGACAATCATGATAACTCCAAATTGGAATCTACCATTTGAACTAATGTGCGATGCAAGTGATTTTGCAATGGGAGCTGTTTTAGGACAAAGGATTGAAAAAGAGATTTCAACCTATATATTATGCTAGTAAGACGTTACAAGGAGCACAAACAAATTACACAACTACTGAAAAAGAACTCCTTGCTATTGTCTTTGCTTTTGACAAATTTCGTTCATATCTCGTTCTAGCTAAAACAGTGGTCTATACTGATCATTCTGCTCTTAGATACCTATTTTCAAAACAAGATGCTAAACCAAGATTAATCCGTTAGATCTTACTCTTACAAAAGTTTGATATTGAAATCCGAGATAAAAGAGGAGCAGAAAATCTCGCCGCTGATCATCTTTCTCGTCTTGAAAATCCTGAATTAGAAGTTCTAAATGAATCGGCCATACAAGACAACTTTCCTGATGAATATCTATTGAAGATAGATTATAATGAAATTCCATGATTTGCAGACTATGCAAACTATTTAGTATGTGGATTCCTTGAAAAAGGATTGTCGTACCAAAAACGAAAGAAATTCTTTAGTGATATAAAACGCTATTTCTGGGAAGATCCACATTTGTTTAAAAGTTGTCTCGATGGAATAATACGCAGATGTGTATTCGGAGATGAAGCTAGTAAAATCTTAAACCATTGTCACACAGGACCAACAGGAGGGCATTATGGGCCTCAACTCACAGCAAGAAAAGTTTATGATGCTGGATTCTATTGGCCTACAATTTACAAAGACGCACACCTTCTTTGCAAATCCTGTGATGCATGTCAAAGGGCCAGAAAAATAAGTCAATGTGATGAAATGCCACAAAATGTCCTTCAAGTATGTGAAGTATTTGACATTTGGGGTATTGACTTTATGGGTCCATTTCCAAAATCTCATAATAATCTATATATTCTCGTAGCCATTGATTATGTATCTAAATGGGCGGAAGCACAAGCTCTCCCAACTAACGATGCACGAGTTGTAGTCAACTTTTTAAAATGCCTTTTTGCTAGGTTTGGAACACCGAAAACTTTAATAAGTGATCGGGGTACTCATTTTTGTAATAATCAACTTGAGAAAGTTCTTAAAAGATATGGAGTAACTCATAAAATCTCCACTGCTTATCATCCACAGACAAGTGGACAAGTTGAAAATACCAACCGAGCATTAAAACATATTCTAGAGAAAATTGTAGGATCAAATCCGAAGGAATGGTCCATTAAATTGGAGGATGCACTCTGGGCTTTTAGAACAGCCTACAAAACTCCAATTGGAACTACACCTTTTAGACTCGTTTACGGAAAAGCATGTCATCTTCCAGTAGAAATTGAACACAAAGCATTTTGGGCTTTGAAGACATGTAACCTTGATTTACATGAAGCTGGACGTCTACGATTAAGTCAACAAAATGAATTAGAAGAATTAAGACAAGAAGCATACGAAAATTCGTTAATCTATAAGGAAAGAATGAAGAAATGGCATGATAAAAGAATCAGAAGTTCAAAAGAATTTAAAGAAGGAGACAGAGTTCTTCTTTTCAATTCACGATTCAAGCTATTTCCTGGAAAATTGAAATCAAGATGGTCTGGACCATTCATAGTCAAAAGAGTTTTCCCGTACGAAACAGTAGAATTGATAAATTCAAATGGGATTAAATTTAAGGTTAATGGTCACAGAGTTAAACATTACATAGATAGTCCGATGAAAGTTGACAACGAAGTTAATCACAATTTCGACACCACGGCTAACTAAGTGTGGGGAGAATCAAGTCTTTAAAGGATAATATGTATTTCTGTTAGAGTTAGATTTTCTGTTTTCGTGTAGTTCCCGAAAATGGAGCCCGAATGGTCTTTCCCTAGCAGACCCTAAAGAACTAGTCTTCTCCCCCCATTCTGAATTTTTTTTTTTTTTTTGGGTTTTTACGAGATGAAGACTTCCTGTGAATTAAACCATGGTCTAATGCTACACGCTTTGATCACTAAACGTAATAATGACACACTTCCAAGTGAAATAGTATCATTAATCAGAGGTAAATTGGACGGAGTTAGAAAAGAATCCAGATGCGAAAATAATAAGTTACAATTTGGTAAAGGAAAATCAAAATCCGCATCGAAAAGAAGAGCACGACACCTTGAAAGATGTCACAAATGCGGAAAATGGTCACACGAAGAAAAATGCTCGACGAATCAGACATATTCCAATACCGAATTTGTTACGCTATGCAGAGATGGACCGTTCATATGTTTAGAAGAACAAACGTTGAATGCTCGAGGTTACGCCTATGTAGCTATGGAAAACCAATTAGTCCGACTATCTTATGAGTGGGCTAGAGCATATCACTAAGAAATCTATTTCACAGGTAAGTTTGTACAGTTTTTTTTATTTTTATTTTTATTTTTAATCTTTTGATAATAAACGCTAATTTGTTCACTATAAAGTATTAAATTGGTATTCGATAAAATTAGGTCTTGCGAGCGAAATTATTGATATCATAAAAAAATTTACTACATCACTGCGAAATTTACCGTTTATTCTTAAGGTATAAATATCTTTAATCAATCAACCAAAATATTTCAAAAATTCGTCATGAGTTAAATTAGGTCATGGAACCGAAATTACTTTACCGAAAAGAGGGGCGTATATTTTTGATAATATTTGATTGATTAAAGTGGGATAAAAGACCAAAAAGATTTTTATTTTATTTTTACCATGTTTTTAAAATTAATATTAAAATAATATTGTAAAATTTTTAAATCAATATATTTAAAATTGTAAATATCTGAAAAATTAATATTTTTAATATAAGTTTGTATGTATAAAAACAAAATTATAATTTAAGTTTGGTGTAAATTTTTAACGTGAATTTTTAATTTTATGCATTTTAAATTTAAGTTTGGTGTGAATTTAAAAACAAAAATTTACTTTATTTCGATAAGTTAAAAATATGATTTTTAAAATTCGTCGTGAGTTAAAGACTAGGTCATTGAACCGAAATTGCTTTACCCAAGGGAGGGACGAGAACTTTTATTATCATTATTTTTAGCCTTATTGAATTAAAGTATGCCAAAAACATTTAAAAAAAAAACCAAAAATCTTTGCTTTTAAAACAAACGCCAATATGTTTGGAAACTTTGGTAAAATTTAATCAATTTTCTACGCTAATCACCCTCAATAATTTAAATTGTTACTGATTTCTTGCAAATGAGGGCATTGCAGGATCTCAAGTGTGGGAAGGGGTTAAATTCTTTCGGATTTTAAAATTTTTAACTTAAACACTTGGTTACCATTAAAAATACTACTAAAGCAGTAGTTGTATTAGAATCTAGTGCTCTCTGATAATAAAGAACAGCCATAGTCTTATATACTGACTACCCAATTCTAGTAAAATTTTTCAAAATTTTCAATTAAATGAACTCAAAATCATGTTTATACATATTAATGAACGATAAAACTAGGTGTTAACACCGAAATTATTGTTACCTCAGAAAGGACATAAATTGAGAAACAAACCAAAATGTTAGAATTCATTTAAAATGGAATAGAGGACAATAAAAAGGCAAATAAAAAGGAAAATAAAAGCCAAGTGTGGGAAAATTTACCAAGTTATTTTGAACATATATCACATATTTTTATACAAATAGCTGAAGATGCTTTTGCTTTAGACTAAACTAATCAATTTTACCCGATTTACTGTAATATATTTGAAAGAAAGATGGATCTACACGATGAATCAATTCCATCATTAAAAGAAAGTAAAGTCTTCCGAAAAAGAAACACGATTCTTGATTTAGGTCATGAAGTTGTCGTCCAGACCAGCTGCAGGTTGACGAAAAATCTAGAAAAGTCATCTCTAAAATCAGTAGGAAATCCACGGACCTCGGCATTACAGGGTCGCCACGTGGTCAGACTTATCCTAACCATGAGAGGATCTGTCTTATAAAATGGGGAGGACGCCGTGCAAATTAGCTGGATACGACTAATGAATCAGATCCCCAGAAAAGGATAATCTCCTTAAAAGATCAAAAATTAGCTTTTAAGACTGATATTACTCAATCCTAGATATTGACCTTAAAGATTGAGAATTACAAACTCATGGAATTCGATGATATCTAAACTCGAGCTTGAACGAGAAAATATTTTGATCAAAATTGCAAACCGATTTGTTTTCTGAAAACCCATTTAAAATGCGTTCATTACCATTGAACGTAAAATCCTAGGAATTCACCTGGAATTCATTAGGTCACCTGAACCAAATCAGGAGTCAACCGTAAGAACGGTAGTTGCATAGCATGGTCAAAGACAGGACCTTGTGCCAGACCAGAAAAATTATAAGGGTGAGCTTTACTATTGCTCCTACCAAGGATAGTAATTGCATCCGACACGTTATAAGACCATAACTAAAAGCATGTCAGGGGATATTGCCTTAACATTTGCTTGTTTAACGCTTTCCTTTACAACCGGACGGTAGTTTACCAAAAGTTAATATACGGAGCAAGTATACTGGACGTGTTGCTTTCCCAATACAAGGTTAGCAAGTGGGTAACACAAAACCACAAGTTTTGAGCTAAAGTTTTCAAATCTGAAACCCACCAAACCCACAAAAACAATTTGCAAACATCGGTGAAGGGTTATTCCGGAAAACTTATCTAGGGTAAAAGCTAGATTTTATTTTCAAAAGATCAAATGTTTTCATAAAGATCCAATTTCCTTAAAGGATCTAAATTATTATAGTCATGTGGGACTGTAAACCATAACGTTTCTACCATTGTTCATACCGCCGTATAGAAATCACTGATGTACAAAGTGTGAAGAATAAAGAAGTGATTCTAGTATATTTCAAGACTATATTGCTTGAGGACAAGCAACGCTCAAGTGTGGGAATATTTGATAATGCTAAAAACGAACATATATTTCATAGCATTATCCCTCAAGAAAGAGAAGCTTTTAGTTGCAATTGTCCTATTTACAAGTGATATTCGTTTAAATAATAAAAGGTGAAGACAAAAGTCAGATTCGACGAATTGAAGACGCAAATGACCAAAAAGCTCAAAAGTACAAAGTACAATCAAAGAGGTTCCAATTATTGATGAGAAACGTCTCAAAATTACAAGAGTACAAGACGCGAAACGCAAAGTACAAGATATTAAATTATACGCAAGGACGTTCGAAAATCCGGAACCGGGACTAAAGTCAACTCTCAACGCTCGACGCAACGGACTAAAAATTACAAGTCAACTATGCACATGAATATAATATAATATATAATTAATTCTTAAAATTAATTTATATATTATATTATATTATATAAACCGTCGGCAGAAGAAAACAACAACATGTGAGCCTCCCCAGCTGGTCATGCGATCGCATGAGCTGGAGGAGCAAAACTCATGCGATCGCATGAGCCCTTTTTCCAGGCCTGTCCTATAAAGTTCGCGAGTTTTGGACTCAAAAACACATCTTTTTCTCTTCATTCATCAACGTATATGTATATATATTTATATTATGATTTTAATTTTAATTTTAATTTCTAATAATAAGGGTATGTTAGCGAATGTTGTAAGGGTGTAAGTCAAAATTCTGTCCGTGTAACGCTACGCTATTTTTAATCATTGTAAGTTATGTTCAACCTTTTTACATTAATGTCTCGTAGCTAAGTTATTATTATGCTTATTTAAAACGAAGTAATCATGATGTTGGGCTAATTACTAAAATTGGGTAATTGGGCTTTGTACCATAATTGAGGTTTGGACAAAAGAACGACACTTGTGGAAATTAGACTATGGGCTATTAATGGGCATTATATTTGTTTAACTAAATGATAGTTTGTTAATTTTAATATAAAGATTTACAATTGGACGTCCCTATAAATAACCATATACACTCAATCGGACACGATGGGCGGGGTATTTATATGTACGAATAATCGTTCATTTAACCGGACACGGGAATGGATTAATAGTCACTAGAATTATTAAAACAGGGGTGAAATTATGTACAAGGACACTTGGCATAATTGATAACAAAGTATTAAAACCTTGGTTTACACGCAGTCGATATCCTGGTGTAATTATTAAACAAAGTATTAAGACCTTGTTACAGTTTAAGTCCCCAATTAGTTGGAATATTTGACTTCGGGTATAAGGATAATTTGACGAGGACACTCGCACTTTATATTTATGACTGATGGACTGTTATGGACAAAAACCAGACGGATATATTGAATAATCCAGGACAAAGGACAATTAACCCATGGGCATAAAACTAAAAATCAACACGTCAAACATCATGATTACGGAAGTTTAAATAAGCATAATTTCTTTATTTTCATATTTAATTGCACTTCTAATTATCGCACTTTTATTTATTATCATCGTATATAATTGCACTTTTAATTATCATACTTTTTAATTATCGAAATTTTATTTATCGCAATTTCATTATCATTATTAAATCTACGTTTTAAATTAAGTTGTATTTATTTTTATATATTTTTACATTAGGTTTTAACTGCGACTAAAGTTTTAAAAATCGACAAACCGGTCATTAAACGGTAAAAACCCCCTTTTATAATAATAATATTACTTATATATATATTTGTATTTTTATAATTTAAACTAATATAGCGTTAAGCTTTGTTTAAAGATTTCCCTATGGAACGAACCGGACTTACTAAAAACTACACTACTGTACGATTAGGTACACTGCCTATAAGTGTTGTAGCAAGGTTTAGGTATATCCATTCTATAAATAAATAAATATCTTGTGTAAAATTGTATCGTATTCAATAGTATTTCCTAGTAAAATATAAGCTATTTCATATACGCCTCGCATAACATCAATAAACATGCTTTAAAGTGTCAACCAAAAGGTTGGTGAGTTCATTAGTTTAACATAAATAATCATTTTCATCATTTTAATAGACCACAAGATTTTCATTTTTCAGTTCTCATAAATATACGTCCCATGCATAGAGACAAAAATATCATTAATATGGATTGAACACCTGGTAACCGACATTCACAATATGCATATAAGAATATCCCCATCATTCCGGGATCCTCCTTCGGACATGATATAAATTTCGAAGTACTAAAGCATCCGGTACTTTGGATGGGGCTTGTTGGGCCCGATAGATCTATCTTTAGGATTCACGTCAATTAGGGTGTCTGTTCCCTAATTCTTAGATTACCGAACTATAAAGGGGCATATTCGATTTCGATCATTCAACCATATAATGTAGTTTCGATTACTTGTGTCTATTTTGTAAAGCAGTTATAAAAGCAGCGCATGTATTCTCAGTCCCAAAAATATATTGTAAAAGCATTTAAAAAGTGAGAAAATGAAACTCACCATACTGTATTTTGTAGTAAAAATACATATGACGACATTGAACAAGTATAGGGTTGGCCTCGGATTCACGAACCTAAATCAATTATGTATATTAACACATATAATAACAATTAACAAGTGTATATATGACATAATTTAGATATCATATTACTAACTTAGTTATATTTATCCTATATTCTTTAAGTAGTAGTTATTTATTTCTATAATTCATTTATTAGTATTAATATAGTAAATATTTATTAAAGTAGTTTAATAATATACTATTTATCATTTATCATAATCATAACATATTAAAAATAGAAGTTTATTTCAATATTTATATATGATAAGAATATATATATTTATGTTATTGATATATTTTATATATAGTTTACTTAATATCATTTTAATAAAAATTTAGTAATATGTAATATTAATATATTTTTAATGTATTTTGTAAAATAATATTTATTTGTAATAATAACAATAATAGTGATAAAAATAATGATAGTACTAATAATAAGAGTAATAAATAATACTACCTCACAAGAAAAGCTCCAAAAAGAAATAAACTGCCTCAGCCTGGGCTCAAACCCGAGACCTCTTGCTCACCAGACACATCCCTTAACCATTGAACAATTTTCTGTTTTCCCTATTAAACTTGCATCAAATTATTTAACCCGACTACTTCATTTCAGCCCAAAATAAAATATGGTGATATTCGGCCCAATGAAAGAAGACCCAGTAACTTTGGTTTCCTTAATCCTTATCACCAAAACTGTATTGTCTCCATTATTATAATCATCATCAAGTTAACACATAATTTCATGATTTTTATCATTATCAATTTTCTGCTTCTTCGCTATCAATTAGCATTATCAAACTCAAAAGATCATCATCTTTACTAACATCGTTCATACATATTCGTGTTTCATCTATATTGTTATCATCACGATCATCATTATCAAATCTTGTCGTCATCTTAACCAAACCTCATCATCACTTAGTCATAATCCTTAATATTATTATCGTTATCATAATCTTAACGTAGTCATCCTATATCGTCTATCTACATTATCATTAGTACCATTAATATGTTCATATATATTTTCATCATCATCTTCGTGTACCCCCTAAACGTCATCCTAATCTTTTCGGCCCAGATAAATCTTAGCAGCCCAATGAACAAATTCGCTGGCCCAAGTTGAAAATGGTAGAGATTCACGCCCAAAAAAATAAAAAAAATAAATAGAATATGAGTAATCGGCCAGCTTAATAGAAAATGGAATGAAATTTCGATTACTGTATCAATCTAGGATTCATTTTCCTCTTCAAGGCCCCCACCATACATCATCTCATATCATTAGTCTCTAGCTCAACAAATGTTTATCATATTTTAATTAGAAAAGGGTCCTCGGCTCAAAGTGAAACGGCCCACAGTCTGAAACAAAAAATAATTCGATTTCCTGATTAGCTTATGGAACGGTTTCTTTTTCCTTTCTTTAATAACCAAGTGGGTCACTTATTGGATACATGTCGGCCAAGAAGAAAACGAACGTCTTTATCATCATTGTTATAATATGGCCACGTTTATGAAACATATAACAATAGCAACTGGAGGAGTCGTGTAGCAGTTAAAACAGAAGGAAAATAGAAAAAGAGCAGTAGTAACTGTGAAGCGAATTGCAGTTCGTAGATTGTGGTTTTCAGTGGTGTTGGGTGTCGAAAGGAAAACAGAAATAAAAATAGAAACCATACGATGGTCATCGTGGTTTATATTGTGGTCGGGGGTGACGGTTCTATTGGTGGTGGCGTTGATGAATATAAATCGAGCAGTAGCATTAACAATTATATGGGTGAAGGTGATGCGTATGGGTATGTGGTGGTTTACATGGTCATGGTGATCATAGGTGATGGGGGGTGGTGATAGTTCCGGTTGTTTATACAACGTACTTAAACAGAAAAATAGTTGTAGTAGTTAAAGGTTATGGGGTGATTTGATGATGATTCTTGGTGTGTTCTAAACGGGTTTCGATGGTGAGGTTTGTGGTGATCGAAAAAGGTGAACCAAAGATGAGGTGTGGTAATGTCCGGCTTGAAGGTGAGTCGATGGTGGTGATGAGTTAAAGTGACCAAGTAGGTTTGAAGGTGATGGTGGGTTGATGCATGATTGAAGAAGAAGCAGATTTGTCCTCGGTTGATAGAAAACAAGGAAGGAGATGAATAAGAATAGTGGCGGGTTTAATGAAAGCCAGAAAGTGAATGTTAGTGGATGCATTTACTCGTATACATATGTAGATATTATTAGATATAGACCTATAATTCAGATAATAATAAATATAATATAATAGTAATATATATTATAATTATAATCCTCAATCAGTGGAAAGTGTGAAACAGAAATCAAGAATCAACAGTAAGCCATCATAATAATTCTGCCGACGCTTTTCCCCGGATGACTATATCGTGTCCATTGCTAAACAGTTAACGTATAAAAGTGTACCTAAAAATCCCAAATTTTTAGATTAAATATATTTAATTATTTCACTCATTAACTGTTTGAAACCTGATCAAAAAGGTTCGATAATTTTTTATTTTCTGTTCCAAATTATATGTACGGAGTACTAATATTTAAACTTAAAAAGGTAAAAATATTTTTAACAAATCTAACATCTTCATAATCGATTTACAGTTTAACTTTTATTTTAGTCCTTCATGAACATGTAATATATCTATATTAAAACTAACGAAACGTCAACCGAGTGTTACTGATGTTTACTAATTAGGCTCGAAATCATTCATTTTCAATATACACATTATATATATATATATATATATATATATATATATATATATATATATATATATATATATATATATATATATATATCAAATTTTAATTAACAAGTTTAAGTAAATAAATATATTAATTATATTCTTTTAAATAACTAAATTTAATATTATATATTTACAAGTAATATTCATGTACATATATATATATATACATACTTAAATATATGAATCTATTTACAAATAGTTGTTCGTGAATCGTTGGAAACAGTCGAAGGTCAATTGAATATATAAACATAGTTTCAAAATTTTCGAGACTCAACATTACAGACTTTGCTTATCGTATCGAAATCATAAAAAGATTAAGTTTAAATTTGGTCGGAAATTCCCGGGTCGTCACACCATGTGCGTCAGCGCCTAAAATTGTAGCGCGATAATTGGTCCATAGCCAATACGATGAAATACCACCTAAATATAGCGGAATGTTATCATGTGGTCGCAAGGTCAAATTTTCTTTTCTGCAAACTTTGAGTAATTTTTCACCATCGACGTCTAATTCAATGCGGTCATTTATAGTGGAGATAATTTCTTTTCTCCACAGAAGAGTTGTGTGGAAGTTTTTTATGATGATTCATCAACAAAGTAAAAAGATTTTTTTCCATGGACCAATAGAAGCTTTGGGTGTTTTGATAGCACCATATCGAGATTTAAAAGTAAACCAACCAATATGGTTAGAAACAAGAGTATTAAATTGATGGAAAACATCAACTAAGGGACATTCTCCGTTTGCTTTGCAAAACATTTCAAAATGTATAATTTTGGCAACTGCATATGGATGTAATTGCGCAAAACCAATATGGTATATAAGACTCTAAAACGCCAAGGAAAAAATCGTTGACATAAGCTTGTAAGTTTCCATGAAACATAACGGTTTCATAGATGGTAACTTTACAAGATGGTGGTTTGTTGGCTCGTTGAGTAAGTGTCGGTGTAGAAGGAGCGAAATCCGCTAAATTAGGATAAAAATGAGAAGTTGTTTGATTTTTTCCTCCGTAATAAAGGACAAAACATTGTCAACATGTTTATCACTGATAATGACTATAGAGGTTGATGGTGAAGGACTGTAGAGGTTGATGGTAAAGGAGTAGTGAAACGACCCAACCCGTCTTTAATCCGAAATGTTTTTAAAAAAAAATCATAAATGATGTTGTACACATTCAAATACGTTACTCGAATAATAAACAACCACCATGACATAAAAGTTTTCGTACAACGCTTCGAGTATTAAAATTTTGTACAATTCAAAATGTAATAATGACCCATGAGTTTAATTGCCAAACAAAATACGAGCATGTCGTTTGGGGTTAAACTACCCACTAGGTCGCATCCAAAAATACCCTCCAATAGCCCACTAGATGGAGGTCTCTAATCCAAACGAATACCCTTTCCCTTGTCCACGCCGGAACCTAAAAAGAGTAAACAACGAGAGGGTAAGCAAAACGCTTAGTGAATGCAATAATTATACACATACATATATAATATACCTACTTGCAAACACTTAAACACATACCGCATACATACTAGCAATATAATTAGCATACCATCACAAGTACGAAACTAAATAACCTCCAATACCACAACTAGCATAATCAGTAGCATATAATCGGAATAATACAATATGCTACACTACAACACAACACCAACCATATGGTTAACCACACGCGCGTCATGGTGCTACCAGCTCCGTGGTTCACACCATACGCATTGTCATGATGCTACCGGCTCCGTGGTTCACATCACAACTCGAGTCATACTCACGTTGAGGCGCTACCGGCTCCGTGGTTCACACCTCAACAACTCGTGCTATAGTGTTACCGGCTCCGTGGTTCACACTACAACACACGTACCATAGTGCTACCGGATCCGTGGTTCACACTACAATACACGCACCATGATGCTACCGGCTCCGTGGTTCACATCATAGCACACTCGCACATGCTATGGCACTACCAGCTCCATGGTTCATACCATAGCACGCAAATAAATACACCATATACATACATGCATAATTATTCCATGCACCTTATTTGTCGATTAAAGGATTTCAATCTAGCACCCTTCAACTGATAATGAAATCAACCTATTACAATATCATAATCATCAATGTCTAGGCCATTTGACTCTTGACCCACCCAAAATCGACAAAAAGTGCAAAATACACATTTTTACACTTTTAACGATACTCAAAAGTCTCAACTAACGAGACTACTTTCCGCGTTCCCGAAATGTCTAATTACACCTCTTTTAACTAAACACATTTTAGCCCGATTTATACACAAAACTCATTTAGACACCCAAATGGTCAAATTCAAGATTTTGCTAGTTAAACACACAAAACCCTTTTTCCAACAAGTTAATCTTTAACTTCCACACTAACAAGTTCATAAACACTAACACTTGAACCTTTGAACACAAAATCTTCATTAATTTGGTTCTTACACTTTAACCCAAACCCTGAACCCCAAATCTTTCACTAGTTAGGGTTTAACACAACCTAGCCTCAAATTAAAAGCATTAAACACAAATTAACTCTTAAAAACGAGTTAGAGACTTACCACTACAAACACAAAGATGCAAGGAGGCAAGAACAAGAAGTCTTGAGCTTCGATCTAGTCAAAACCGCTTCAAATCTCACAAGATATAACTTTCTCTCTCTAATCTCTCCCTAGAGTAAATGGGAGAGAAGATGAGGTTGGTGTTGGGTGGTTATGACTCTCAACCAACCCAAAACTGATGATACATGCCCTAGATCCAATCATACGTGAAAAGACTCATTTGCCTCTCCTTGTTCTTTAATTAAAATGAATTATTTCCAGGTGAACTTCCAGGTGACACTACACTTCCAGGTGAACTTCCAGGTGACACTACACTTCCAGTTGAACTTCCAGGTGAAGTTCCAAATGATACTATATTTCCAGGTGACACTACACTTCCGCCATACTTATGTACACTATATATACACTTTATGTAAGTAAAATATTCAGGTCTTACAAGTAGCAGAGGTTGACATATTATTAATTGAACAAGAAAGAGACAGAATTAAAAGCAAAATAACCTTAGTTTGAATTTAAAGTTTTTGAAAGCAGACAAGGAAGATGATATTTTGACGGAAAAAGCAATATTTTTTATAATGATTTATTGAAATGTTAGCTGAATAAAGCCAAGTTATACGCTATTTATATAGAAGATAAATAAGTAGCGTGTGGAAATTAAACGGTTGAACAACATGTGGATTACACGTATTTATAAAAATAATCGTTCAAAATCTTGATGGGACGTGCTTAGTCAAATTGCTGGTTGCAAAATCAGAGTAATTATTTAGAACATGACCAATACATTAATTTCAGATCTAAATACTAATTTCTTTTTAAGAGTTCATTGCGTTATCTTTTTTAATTATGTGATTAATAATTCAACACAATGAACTGGGGAAACTTGATCATATGCGTGATAGCACATGTGAATTTCACTAAAATAACAAATACTGCCGTAATTAAAGATTGTTGCGCGTTAACAACGTGATTGCGTGAAATCCTTAATAATTGATGATCCTACGCGCAATTCTCAAGGATTTGGAAAACTATAAATAGCAGACATTGTCTCTCATTTGAAGGTTGTTGAACCATAATTCTCTTACAACAAATTATCACTGGCGGAACCAGAAATTTTTTCACCGGGGGCGAATTATTTTTGTCTAGAATTGAAATTTTTTTAACCGAAGGCGAAATTTTTTCTCCTTTTGGGTCATGGGCTTTTAGGTTGGGGCAAAATCAATTTTTTTGCTCCGTCGGTCCCTCTATTATACCCAAAATCGCTAACAGCGTCTCTTGGTTTCTAATTTGGCCTTTCAAATCCTTTGTTTTTCATAATTTGGCAATCCGCATCCCTCCGTCTAAATTCAGTTAAATAAGTCCGTTAAGTCATGCCATGTGCCTTGCATGTGAGGGTAAATTCATCATTTTACTCTTTTCTTCACTAAAAATGAGGGACCACCGGCGCAATTATGATTTATATATTTTTAATAGATAAATTTACAAAATAAAATAAAAAAATCTATACATTTGGGTTTAGATTCACACACATAATCCACATGACAACACCTAAATCGTGTAAATCAACATGTCAGTTCGATTCCAGTCTAAAAGCGAACCGGATTATTTCCTCAAACTCAAATTCATCACACGAAATCACTAGCGGACCGGTATTTTCAAATCACTTAACTTCCGGATCTGGTCCCAAAATCGTTATACTTCCAGATCTGCACCGCCAACCACTTCTAAATCAACATGTAGGTTCGATTTCGGTCTAGACACCATTTTGAAGACGGATTGCAGCAGCAGAGAAGCCACCGATGGAAGAATAGCGTGAGTTGTAATCCAAATATTCTGGTGGAGTTGTAATCCAAATATTCTGGTGGAGTTGTAATCCAACTAGCTTTAATATTTTTCGTACTTTTTTTTATCTGATTATGATTAAGATATAAATTCAGGAAATTTATGAGATTTAGACGGAAACTATACATATCTAGAGTTTGAGAAAATGAATCTGACCGTAACCGAGTGAATCATACTCGTATGTTTATTTTTTCTGCAAATAAAATGACATACCCATATTTTTAAATACTGTAAAAGGTAGGATATAAAATGACCAATATACCATGTCTAATTGGATGGTTGGATTCACAACGGAACCAAATGTATAGATTTTTATTTTTATTTTTATAAATTTATCAATTAAAAATATATAAATCATAATTGCGCCGGTGGTCCCTCGTTTTTAGTGAAGAAAAGAGTAAAAAGATGAATTTACCCTCACATGCAAGGCACATGGCATGACTTAATGGACTTATTTAACTGAATTTAGACGGAAGGATGCGGATTGCCAAATTAAGAAAAACAAAGGATTTGAAAGGCCAAATTAGAAACCAAGAGACGCTGTTAGCGATTTTGGGTATAATAAAGGGACCAACGGGGCAAAAAAGTCGGAAAAATCTGGAGACTTTTGGGCAAAATATGGAAGCTTTAGGCAAAATATAGAGACTTTTGGGGAAAAATCTACCGGAAGCAAAAGCAAAAGATCCAAAAATTTTGCACTAAAAATTGCAAATCCATTGGGGGCGGGCGCCCCCCTCTGCCCCTTCATTCCTTCGCCCCTGCATATCATCACCGTTTTACATTTCAAGTCAATTGTGAATTGTACCATCTCCAAATCAAGGTAACTTCAAGGTTCAAGAACGGGATGTTGTGATTGATGATTCTGAATTTTGTTTTAGAGTCAAAGACGATCATAAGATCCATTAAACGTCGGAATAACTTCAACCTCCATGCACTCAAACTAAATTTGATTAGTATAGTCAAATTTAGGCTCGATCACATACATCCATAACTATCGAGAAATGTTCGGCATACAATTTTTGTAGAGACCCGTCCTAATCCATCCGGACGAAGTCCATATCGATTATAAACAATTCACAACAGTTGATTACATCGCGAGGTATTTGACCTCCATATGATACATTTTACAAACATTGCATTCAATTTTAAAAGATAATCTTTCTTTACAACGAAAATTCTCGGCATGCATACCATTTCAGAATATATCCATCTATAATTGACTTAATAATAATCTTGATAAACTCGATGACTAGAATGCAACATATATATATATATATATATATATATATATATATATATATATATATATATATATATATATATATATATATATCTTTTGAAATATGCCATGAATGACTCCAAGTAATGTTTCTAAAATGAGCAAATGCACAGCGGAAGATTTCTTTCGTACCTGAGAATAAACATGCTTTCAAGTGTCAACCAAAAGGTTGGTGAGTTCATTAATTTAACATAAATAAACATTTCCATCATTTTAATAGACCACAAGATTTCCATATTCAGTTCTCATAAATATACGTCCCATGCATAGAGATAAAATATCATTCATATGGATTGAACACCTGGTAATCGACATTCACAATATGCATATAAGAATATCCCCATCATTCCGGGATCCTCCTTCGGACATGATATGAATTTTGAAGTACTAAAGCATCCGGTACTTTGGATGAGGCTTGTTGGGCCCGCTAGATCTATCTTTAGAGTTCGCGTCAATTAGAGTGTCTGTTCCCTAATTCTTAGATTACCAGACTTAATAAAAAGGGGCATATTCGATTTCGATAATTCAACCATATAATGTAGTTTCACGTACTTGTGTCTATTTCGTAAAACAGTTTTTAAAGTTGCGCATGTATTCTCAGCCCAAAAATATAAAGGGTAAAAAGGCAAATGAAACTCACCTAATGTATTTTGTAGTAAAAATACATATGACTATATTGAACAACTAAACAATGCGGGGTTGGCCTCGGATTCACGAACCTATATCATTCATATGTATATTAAAATGTATAATTATAATCGAACAAAGTTGTATATTTATTTATTATAATATATTATTAAATTTGTAACTAATTGTTATGTATATATAATGTTTTAAAATTAATATTTATATTTTTATATGTGTTTATATTATTATTTATAATATCTTATAATATTTTATATACTATATGTAATTTAGTTATTATTAATACTAATAATATTTCATATAAAAATATAGTATGTAATATGCTTTTATATATATAAATCTCTTTTGGTTGTAATATTAACAATTATTATACTGTTAAAGTGAAGATAATAATACTAATATTTAGATATAATAATAAAACATGGTAGTTCTACTAATATTGATTCTTTAAATAATAATATAGTTGTAAAAATAATAGTTTTTAATAATAACAATACTAATAATGATGATGTCGGTAGTTTTTAATATACTGAAGGTTTTAATAATAATGAAGATAAAAATATAAATTTTGATATCAATACTTAATATCTAATAATAATAATAATCATCATAAAAATCTTGTTACGAATGGTAATCTTAATAATAATACTTTTTGTTAATAATAATAATACATCTAATATGTTACTAATACTAATATTAATGATAATAATGGTTATAATACTTATAATAACTATAATACTAGTAGTAATTATAATGCGATTATTTATTAGTGATAACAATTAATAATAACAATAATAATAATAATAATAATAATAATAATAATAATAATAATAATAATAATAATAATAATAATAATAATAATAATAATAATAATAATAATAATAATAATAATAATAATAATAATAATAATAATAATAATAATTTTCATATAATAACAGTAATTTATAATGGCAATATCATTAATTTAATAATAATAATAATAGTAATGATAATAATAATAATGAAAATGAAAATGAAAATATGAAATACTACCTCATAGTATCAATCCTAAAAAAATTAACGCACATGCTGGGGCTCAATCCTAAAAAAATTAACGCACATGCCGGGGCTCGAACCCGTGACCTCTCGTTCACCTAGCCCACAGCCTAACCATCCAGTCAGTTCTATTTTTCTGATTTAAATACCCTTCGAATTTATATAACCCTTTTAACCGTTCCTTCTTCTTCCTCATTAATTCCAATCGATCGGAGGTTAAACTAATCAACATAACCCATTTGTTTTTGGATTTCGAAATCAGATGTATATGCTTGCAACAATTATTCCAACAAATCAAACAAAAAAAAATATAATAACAAGGACAGCATATGCTGCTGCTGTCGTCGTGAAAAAAAAATTGACTTTTGGATTTGGGTAACGTTTTGAACAAAAATTTCTATATGGACTAGTGTAGTGACCCGAACTTTTCCATGTTTATATATATTAATTGAGATTGATATTTACATGATTAAATGTTTCCAACATGTTAAGCAATCAAACTTGTTAAGACTTGATTAATTGAAATATGTTTCATATAGACAATTGACCACCCAAGTTGACCGGTGATTCACGAACGTTAAAACTTGTAAAAACTATATGATGACATATATATGGATATATATATAGTTAACATGATACTATGATAAGTAAACATATCATTAAGTATATTAACAATGAACTACATATGTAAAAACAAGACTACTAACTTAATGATTTTTAAACGAGACATATATGTAACGATTATCGTTGTAAAGACATTTAATGTATATATATCATATTAAGAGATATTCATACATGATAATATCATGATAATATAATAATTTAAAATCTCATTTGATATTATAAACATTGGGTTAACAACATTTAACAAGATCGTTAACCTAAAAGTTTCAAAACAACACTTACATGTAACGACTAACGATGACTTAACGACTCTGTTAAAATGTATATACATGTAGTGTTTTAATATGTATTTATACACTTTTGAAAGACTTCAATACATTTATCAAAATACTTCTACTTAACAAAAATGCTTACAATTACATCATCGTTCAGTTTCATCAACAATTCTACTCGTATGCACCCGTATTCGTACTCGTACAATACACAGCTTTTAGATGTATGTACTATTGGTATATACACTCCAATGATCAGCTCTTAGCAGCCCATGTGAGTCACCTAACACATGTGGGAACCATCATTTGGCAACTAGCATGAAATATCTCATAAAATTACAAAAATATGAGTAATCATTCATGACTTATTTACATGAAAACAAAATAACATATCCTTTATATCTAATCCATACACCAACGACCAAAAACACCTACAAACACTTTAATTCTTCAATTTTCTTCATCTAATTGATCTCTCTCAAGTTCTATCTTCAAGTTCTAAGTGTTCTTCATAAATTCCAAAAGTTCTAGTTTCATAAAATCAAGAATACTTTCAAGTTTGCTAGCTCACTTCCAATCTTGTAAGGTGATCATCCAACCTCAAGAAATCTTTGTTTCTTACAGTAGGTTATCATTCTAATACAAGGTAATAATCATATTCAAACTTTGGTTCAATTTCTATAACTATAACAATCTTATTTTAAGTGATGATCTTACTTGAACTTGTTTTCGTGTCATGATTCTGCTTCAAGAACTTCGAGCCATCCAAGGATCCATTGATGCTAGATCCATTTTTCTCTTTTCCAGTAGGTTTATCCAAGGAACTTAAGGTAGTAATGATGTTCATAACATCATTCGATTCATACATATAAAGCTATCTTATTCGAAGGTTTAAACTTGTAATCACTAGAACATAGTTTAGTTAATTCTAAACTTGTTGGCAAACAAAAGTTAATCCTTCTAACTTGACTTTTAAAATAAACTAAACACATGTTCTATATCTATATGATATGCTAACTTAATGATTTAAAACCTGGAAACACGAAAAACACCGTAAAACCGGATTTACGCCGTCGTAGTAACACCGCGGGCTGTTTTGGGTTAGTTAATTAAAAACTATGATAAACTTTGATTTAAAAGTTGTTATTCTGAGAAAATGATTTTTATTATGAACATGAAACTATATCCAAAAATTATGGTTAAACTCAAAGTGGAAGTATGTTTTCTAAAATGGTCATCTAGACGTCGTTCTTTCGACTGAAATGACTACCTTTACAAAAATGACTTGTAACTTATTTTTCCGACTATAAACCTATACTTTTTCTGTTTAGATTCATAAAATAGAGTTCAATATGAAACCATAGCAATTTGATTCACTCAAAACGGATTTAAAATGAAGAAGTTATGGGTAAAACAAGATTGGATAATTTTTCTCATTTTAGCTACGTGAAAATTGGTAACAAATATATTCCAACCATAACTTAATCAACTTGTATTGTATATTATGTAATCTTGAGATACCATAGACACGTATACAATGTTTCGACCTATCATGTCGACACATCTATATATATTTCGGAACAACCATAGACACTCTATATGTGAATGTTGGAGTTAGCTATACAGGGTTGAGGTTGATTCCAAAATATGTATAGTTTGAGTTGTGATCAATACTGAGATACGTATACACTGGGTCGTGGATTGATTCAAGATAATATTTATCGATTTATTTCTGTATATCTAACTGTGGACAACTAGTTATAGGTTACTAACGAGGACAGCTGACTTAATAAACTTAAAACATCAAAATATATTAAAAGTGTTGTAAATATATTTTGAACATACTTTGATATATATGTATATATTGTTATAGGTTCGTGAATCAACCAGTGGCCAAGTCTTACTTCCCGACGAAGTAAAAATCTGTGAAAGTGAGTTATAGTCCCACTTTTAAAATCTAATATTTTTGGGATGAGAATACATGCAGGTTTTATAAATGATTTACAAAATAGACACAAGTACGTGAAACTACATTCTATGGTTGAATTATCGAAATCGAATATGCCCCTTTTTATTAAGTCTGGTAATCTAAGAATTAGGGAACAGACACCCTAATTGACGCGAATCCTAAAGATAGATCTATTGGGCCTAACAAACCCCATCCAAAGTACCGGATGCTTTAGTACTTCGAAATTTATATCATATCCGAAGGGTGTCCCGGAATGATGGGGATATTCTTATATATGCATCTTGTTAATGTCGGTTACCAGGTGTTCACCATATGAATGATTTTTATCTCTATGTATGGGTTGTGTATTGAAATATGAAATCTTGTGGTCTATTGTTACGATTTGATATATATAGGTTAAACCTATAACTCACCAACATTTTTGTTGACGTTTTAAGCATGTTTATTCTCAGGTGATTATTAAGAGCTTCCGCTGTCGCATACTTAAATAAGGACAAGATTTGGAGTCCATGCTTGTATGATATTGTGTAAAAACTGCATTCAAGAAACTTATTTTGTTGTAACATATTTGTATTGTAAACCATTATGTAATGGTCGTGTGTAAACAGGATATTTTAGATTATCATTATTTGATAATCTACGTAAAGCTTTTTAAACCTTTATTGATGAAATAAAGGTTATGGTTTGTTTAAAAATGAATGCAGTCTTTGAAAAACGTCTCATATAGAGGTTAAAACCTCGCAACGAAATCAATTAATATGGAACGTTTTTAATCAATAAGAACGGGACATTTCAGTTGGTATCAGAGCGTTGGTCTTAGAGAACCAGAATTTTGCATTAGTGTGTCTTATCGGGTTTGTTAGGATGCATTAGTGAGTCTGGACTTCGACTGTGTTTACTTGAAAAATGATTGCTTAACAAATTTTGTTGGAAACTATATATTTTTAACATGTGAATATTATGTGATATATTAATCTCTTAACGCGTTTGATATTATGTGATAGATGTCTACCTCTAGAACAAGTCCCATTGACTCACCTAATAATAATGAAGAGTCAAATGTAAATTGGAATGATTCGTGGACTGATTCACAAGTTCCCGAAGAGGAACCGGAAGAAGAGTCGGAACCGGAAGAAGAATCGGAACCGGAAGAAGAATCGGAACCGGATGAAGAAATAGAACCGGTGGGGGAAATAATAAAACGGTTAAGTAAAAGAAAATCCTCAACCAACCGACCAAGGTTAATTATGGTCAATGGTGTTTCCGCCAAGGAAGCAAAATATTGGGAGGATTACCAATTCTCCGATGAATCGGATTCCGACGAGAATTCCGATGATGTTATAGAAATTACCCCAACTGAATTTAAAAAGGCAAAAGAAAATAATAAGGGAAAGGGCATAAAAATAGAGAAATCTAATTCCAACCCCGATGAACTTTATATGTATCGTCAACCCCCGAAGTCCTTAAGTTGTAACAATGACCCGGGAACCTCTAAACCACCAGGTTTTTCTAAACCAATGTGGAAAATTACGGCTCGTATTAGGGGAACATCATATATCCCTAGAAACTTGGCAAAACGAACCAAAATCGAAGAAGAAGAAATGAGCGAGTCGGAATAAGATAGTTGTATTCGTGTGGTGTAATATATGTAATATAGTGTGCTTATGCATTATGACATATGTAAAAATTGCTTGTATTAATAAGTATTTTTTTATGAATCTAACTCTTGTCTATTTTACAGTTTAAAAACACAAAATGGATAGACAACCCAATATTTTAAGAGACCTACCCGGAGACATGATTGATGAAATCTTGTCTAGAGTCGGTCAGAATTCCTCGGCACAACTATTTAAGGCGAGATCAGTTTGTAAGACATTCGAAGAACGTTCCAAGAATGTCTTGGTTTATAAGAGACTTTCATTTGAAAGATGGGGGATATCACATTGGGAAACCCATAAGTTACGATGTGTTTACTTTGACGCATATATTGCGGGGAACCCAAATGCTATTTTACGGAACGGGTTAAGAAATTATTTTGACTCAATATATCCGAATATTGGACTTCGTGATTTAGAAAAAGCGGCTAACATGCAACATAAAGAAGCATGTTATGCTTACGGATTAGTAATGTTCGCTTCTCACCAAAGTGAGAACAAGAACATCGGGCTACAACTATTAAACAAAACGTTTCCACAAGTGACGGAGTCGGTAATTGGGGTAAGAAATGAGGTTTTTAGATTGTTACGGGACTGTTGGACATTACGTAACCCTCGTCCCTTTGACGACGTTACAACACGCTGTCTTATCAACGGCCATAACGGTTATGTTGCACAAGACCAAGGATGGGAAGTAGTCCTAGTAAAACCAGAATGCATGACTTGTTTCTGGACGTATGAATTACGTGTCTTTATTGCCTTTGCTGAACGACTTGTGTACTAGCTAGAATTATCTTCACAACTATCTTGTATCAAAGTTATTGTGTGCTATATTTCATGCTTTATGTAAAATAAGCGGTATTGTAAGTTTGTAAAATATTGTATAAAAGTTTGAACGCGAAATATTATTATAATCAGTTTTTCATATAGAATTGTAGTAGTTGAATTGTATATTAGCTACTAAGTATGAACTTAACGGGTAGGTACTACCCGAATTTAAACTTATAAAACGCTAATATGAAGAAAAAGCTTTTATAAATGAGTTCATATTATGCTACGAAATACTATTAACTACTCTTAATATTCTGTATGATTAACTTGTTCCATTTGACTATTTTGAAGGAAATGGCACCGACTACTCGACACACAGTGAATATGAATGAAGAGGAATTCCGTACTTTTCTAGCTTCAAACATAGCCGCAGTACAGGCTGCGCTACATACCAACAATAACCTTGGATCTAACAGTACAGGAAATCGTGTAGGATGCACCTACAAAGAATTCACTGCCTGCAAACCTTTGGAATTTGATGGAACCGAAGGACCGATCGGATTGAAACGGTGGACCGAGAAGGTCGAATCGGTGTTTGCCATAAGTAAGTGTACTGAAGAGGACAAAGTGAAGTATGCTACGCATACCTTCACAGGTTCTGCGTTAACATGGTGGAATACCTATCTAGAGCAAGTGGGACAAGACGATGCGTACGCACTACCGTGGTCAGCATTCAAGCACTTGATGAACGAGAAGTACCGTCCCAGAACCGAGGTCAATAAGCTCAAGACAGAACTTAGAGGGTTACGAACCCAAGGATTTGATATTACCACGTATGAAAGACGATTCACAGAATTGTGCCTATTGTGTCCGGGAGCATTCGAAGATGAGGAAGAGAAGATCGACGCGTTTGTGAAAGGATTACCAGAAAGAATCCAAGAAGATATAAGTTCACACGAGCCCGCCTCCATACAACAGGCATGTAGAATGGCTCACAAACTAGTGAACCAGATTGAAGAAAGAATTAAAGAACAGACTGCTGAAGAGGCCAATGTGAAGCAAGTCAAAAGAAAGTGGGAGGAAAATGGTGATAAGAATCACCAATACAACAACAACAGCAATCGCAACAATTATCCCAACAATCGCAACATCAATCGCAACTACAACAAACGGCCCAACAACAACAACAACAACAACAACAACAACAACAGCAGCAACTACAACAATCATCCCAACAACAATAATAACCGCAACAACAACAACAATCAGAAGCAGCTATGCCAAAGGTGTGAAAAGTATCACTCGGGGTTCTGCACCAAATTTTGCAACAAGTGTAAAAGAAATGGTCATAGCACGGCGAAGTGTGAGGTCTACGGACCAGGGGTTAATAGAACGAAAGGAACAAATGGTGTCGGAACGAGTAATGGCGGAGCAAGTAGTGTCGGAGCAAGCTATGCCAATGTAGTTTGTTATAAATGTGGAAAACCAGGCCACATTATTAGAAATTGCCCGAACCAGGAGAACACGAATGGACAAGGCCGCGGAAGAGTTTTCAATATTAATGCGGCAGAGGCACAGGAAGACCCGGAGCTTGTTACGGGTACGTTTCTTATTGATAATAAATCTGCTTACGTTTTATTTGATTCGGGTGCGGATAGAAGCTATATGAGTAGAGATTTTTGTGCTAAATTAAGTTGCCCATTGACGCCTTTGGATAGTAAATTTTTACTCGAATTAGCAAATGGTAAATTAATTTCAGCAGATAATATATGTCGGAATCGAGAAATTAAACTGGTTAGCGAAACATTTAAGATTGATTTAATACCAGTAGAGTTAGGGAGTTTTGATGTGATAATCGGTATGGACTGGTTGAAAGAAGTGAAAGCAGAGATCGTTTGTTACAAAAATGCAATTCGCATTATACGAGAAAAAGGAAAACCCTTAATGGTGTACGGAGAAAAGGGCAACACGAAGCTACATCTTATTAGTAATTTGAAGGCACAAAAACTAATAAGAAAAGGTTGCTATGCTGTTCTTGCACACGTCGAGAAAGTACAAACTGAAGAAAAGAGCATCAATGATGTTCCCATTGCAAAAGAATTTCCCGATGTATTTCCGAAAGAATTACCGGGATTACCCCCACATCGATCCGTTGAATTTCAAATAGATCTTGTACCAGGAGCTGCACCAATAGCTCGTGCTTCTTACAGACTCGCACCCAGCGAGATGAAAGAACTGCAAAGCCAATTACAAGAACTTTTAGAGCGTGGTTTCATTCGACCAAGCACATCACCGTGGGGAGCTCCTGTTTTGTTTGTCAAGAAGAAAGATGGTACATTCAGGTTGTGTATCGACTACCGAGATTTGAACAAACTTTCCATCAAGAACCGCTACCCACTACCGAGAATCGACGACTTATTTGATCAACTACAAGGCTCGTCTGTTTATTCAAAGATTGACTTACGTTCCGGGTATCATCAAATGCGGGTGAAAGAAGATGATATTCCAAAGACTGCTTTCAGAACACGTTATGGTCATTACGAGTTTATGGTCATGCCGTTTGGTTTAACTAATGCACCAGCTGTGTTCATGGACCTTATGAACCGAGTGTGTGGACCATACCTTGACAAGTTTGTCATTATTTTCATTGATGACATACTTATTTACTCAAAGAATGACCAAGAACACGGTGAACATTTGAGAAAGGTGTTAGAAGTATTGAGAAAGGAAGAATTGTACGCTAAGTTTTCAAAGTGTGCATTTTGGTTGGAAGAAGTTCAATTCCTCGGTCACATAGTGAACAAAGAAGGTATTAAGGTGGATCCGGCAAAGATAGAAACTGTTGAAAAGTGGGAAACCCCGAAAACTCCGAAACACATACGCCAGTTTTTAGGACTAGCTGGTTACTACAGAAGGTTCATCCAAGACTTTTCCAGAATAGCAAAACCCTTGACTGCATTAACGCATAAAGGGAAGAAATTTGAATGGAATGATGAACAAGAGAAAGCGTTTCAGTTATTGAAGAAAAAGCTAACTACGGCACCTATATTGTCATTGCCTGAAGGGAATGATGATTTTGTGATTTATTGTGATGCATCAAAGCAAGGTCTCGGTTGTGTATTAATGCAACGAACGAAGGTGATTGCTTATGCGTCTATACAATTGAAGATTCACGAACAAAATTATACGACGCATGATTTGGAATTAGGCGCGGTTGTTTTTGCATTAAAGACTTGGAGGCACTACTTATATGGGGTCAAAAGTATTATATATACCGACCACAAAAGTCTTCAACACATATTTAATCAGAAACAACTGAATATGAGGCAGCGTAGGTGGATTGAATTATTGAATGATTACGACTTTGAGATTCGTTACCACCCGGGGAAGGCAAATGTGGTAGCCGATGCCTTGAGCAGGAAGGACAGAGAACCCATTCGAGTAAAATCTATGAATATAATGATTCATAATAACCTTACTACTTAAATAAAGGAGGCGCAACAAGGAGTTTTAAAAGAGGGAAATTTAAAGGATGAAATACCCAAAGGATCGGAGAAGCATCTTAATATTCGGGAAGACGGAACCCGGTATAGGGCTGAAAGGATTTGGGTACCAAAATTTGGAGATATGAGAGAAATGGTACTTAGAGAAGCTCATAAAACCAGATACTCAATACATCCTGGAACGGGGAAGATGTACAAGGATCTCAAGAAACATTTTTGGTGGACGGGTATGAAAGCCGATGTTGCTAAATACGTAGGAGAATGTTTGACGTGTTCTAAGGTCAAAGCTGAGCATCAGAAACCATCAGGTCTACTTCAACAACCCGAAATCCCGGAATGGAAATGGGAAAACATTACCATGGATTTCATCACTAAATTGCCAAGGACTGCAAGTGGTTTTGATACTATTTGGGTAATAGTTGATCGTCTCACCAAATCCGCACACTTCCTACCAATAAGAGAAGATGACAAGATGGAGAAGTTAGCACGACTGTATTTGAAGGAAGTCATCTCCAGACATGGAATACCAATCTCTATTATCTCTGATAGGGATGGCAGATTTATTTCAAGATTCTGGCAGACATTACAGCAAGCATTAGGAACTCGTCTAGACATGAGTACTGCCTATCATCCACAAACTGATGGGCAGAGCGAAAGGACGATACAAACGCTTGAAGACATGCTACGAGCATGTGTTATTGATTTCGGAAACAGTTGGGATCGACATCTACCGTTAGCAGAATTTTCCTACAACAACAGCTACCATTCAAGCATTGAGATGGCGCCGTTTGAAGCACTTTATGGTAGAAAGTGCAGGTCTCCGATTTGTTGGAGTGAGGTGGGGGATAGACAGATTACGGGTCCGGAGATTATACAAGAAACTACCGAGAAGATCATCCAAATTCAACAACGGTTGAAAACTGCCCAAAGTCGACAAAAGAGCTACGCTGACATTAAAAGAAAAGATATAGAATTTGAAATTGGAGAGATGGTCATGCTTAAAGTTGCACCTTGGAAAGGCGTTGTTCGATTTGGTAAACGAGGGAAATTAAATCCAAGGTATATTGGACCATTCAAGATTATTGATCGTGTCGGACCAGTAGCTTACCGACTTGAGTTACCTCAACAACTCGCGGCTGTACATAACACTTTCCACGTCTCGAATTTGAAGAAATGTTTTGCTAAAGAAGATCTCACTATTCCGTTAGATGAAATCCAAATCAACGAAAAACTTCAATTCATCGAAGAACCCGTCGAAATAATGGATCGTGAGGTTAAAAGACTTAAGCAAAACAAGATACCAATTGTTAAGGTTCGATGGAATGCTCGTAGAGGACCCGAGTTCACCTGGGAGCGTGAAGATCAGATGAAGAAGAAATACCCGCATCTATTTCCAGAAGATTCATCAACACCTTCAACAGCTTAAAATTTCGGGACGAAATTTATTTAACGGGTAGGTACTGTAGTGACCCGAACTTTTCCATGTTTATATATATTAATTGAGATTGATATTTACATGATTAAATGTTTCCAACATGTTAAGCAATCAAACTTGTTAAGACTTGATTAATTGAAATATGTTTCATATAGACAATTGACCACCCAAGTTGTCCGGTGATTCACGAACGTTAAAACTTGTAAAAACTATATGATGACATATATATGGATATATATATAGTTAACATGATACTATGATAAGTAAACATATCATTAAGTATATTAACAATGAACTACATATGTAAAAACAAGACTACTAACTTAATGATTTTTAAACGAGACATATATGTAACGATTATCGTTGTAAAGACATTTAATGTATATATATCATATTAAGAGATATTCATACATGATAATATCATGATAATATAATAATTTAAAATCTCATTTGATATTATAAACATTGGGTTAACAACATTTAACAAGATCGTTAACCTAAAAGTTTCAAAACAACACTTACATGTAACGACTAACGATGACTTAACGACTCTGTTAAAATGTATATACATGTAGTGTTTTAATATGTATTTATACACTTTTGAAAGACTTCAATACATTTATCAAAATACTTCTACTTAACAAAAATGCTTACAATTACATCCTCGTTCAGTTTCATCAACAATTCTACTCGTATGCACCCGTATTCGTACTCGTACAATACACAGCTTTTAGATGTATGTACTATTGGTATATACACTCCAATGATCAGCTCTTAGCAGCCCATGTGAGTCACCTAACACATGTGGGAACCATCATTTGGCAACTAGCATGAAATATCTCATAAAATTACAAAAATATGAGTAATCATTCATGACTTATTTACATGAAAACAAAATAACATATCCTTTATATCTAATCCATACACCAACGACCAAAAACACCTACAAACACTTTCATTCTTCAATTTTCTTCATCTAATTGATCTCTCTCAAGTTCTATCTTCAAGTTCTAAGTGTTCTTCATAAATTCCAAAAGTTCTAGTTTCATAAAATCAAGAATACTTTCAAGTTTGCTAGCTCACTTCCAATCTTGTAAGGTGATCATCCAACCTCAAGAAATCTTTGTTTCTTACAGTAGGTTATCATTCTAATACAAGGTAATAATCATATTCAAACTTTGGTTCAATTTCTATAACTATAACAATCTTATTTTAAGTGATGATCTTACTTGAACTTGTTTTCGTGTCATGATTCTGCTTCAAGAACTTCGAGCCATCCAAGGATCCATTGAAGCTAGATCCATTTTTCTCTTTTCCAGTAGGTTTATCCAAGGAACTTAAGGTAGTAATGATGTTCATAACATCATTCGATTCATACATATAAAGCTATCTTATTCGAAGGTTTAAACTTGTAATCACTAGAACATAGTTTAGTTAATTCTAAACTTGTTCGCAAACAAAAGTTAATCCTTCTAACTTGACTTTTAAAATAAACTAAACACATGTTCTATATCTATATGATATGCTAACTTAATGATTTAAAACCTGGAAACACAAAAAACACCGTAAAACCGGATTTACGCCGTCGTAGTAACACCGCGGGCTGTTTTGGGTTAGTTAATTAAAAACTATGATAAACTTTGATTTAAAAGTTGTTATTCTGAGAAAATGATTTTTATTATGAACATGAAACTATATCCAAAAATTATGGTTAAACTCAAAGTGGAAGTATGTTTTCTAAAATGGTCATCTAGACGTCGTTCTTTCGACTGAAATGACTACCTTTACAAAAATGACTTGTAACTTATTTTTCCGACTATAAACCTATACTTTTTCTGTTTAGATTCATAAAATAGAGTTCAATATGAAACCATAGCAATTTGATTCACTCAAAACGGATTTAAAATGAAGAAGTTATGGGTAAAACAAGATTGGATAATTTTTCTCATTTTAGCTACGTGAAAATTGGTAACAAATATATTCCAACCATAACTTAATCAACTTGTATTGTATATTATGTAATCTTGAGATACCATAGACACGTATACAATGTTTCAACCTATCATGTCGACACATCTATATATATTTCGGAACAACCATAGACACTCTATATGTGAATGTTGGAGTTAGCTATACAGGGTTGAGGTTGATTCCAAAATATGTATAGTTTGAGTTGTGATCAATACTGAGATACGTATACACTGGGTCGTGGATTGATTCAAGATAATATTTATCGATTTATTTCTGTATATCTAACTGTGGACAACTAGTTATAGGTTACTAACGAGGACAGCTGACTTAATAAACTTAAAACATCAAAATATATTAAAAGTGTTGTAAATATATTTTGAACATACTTTGATATATATGTATATATTGTTATAGGTTCGTGAATCAACCAGTGGCCAAGTCTTACTTCCCGACGAAGTAAAAATCTGTGAAAGTGAGTTATAGTCCCACTTTTAAAATCTAATATTTTTGGGATGAGAATACATGCAGGTTTTATAAATGATTTACAAAATAGACACAAGTACGTGAAACTACATTCTATGGTTGAATTATCGAAATCGAATATGCCCCTTTTTATTAAGTCTGGTAATCTAAGAATTAGGGAACAGACACCCTAATTGACGCGAATCCTAAAGATAGATCTATTGGGCCTAACAAACCCCATCCAAAGTACCGGATGCTTTAGTACTTCGAAATTTATATCATATCCGAAGGGTGTCCCGGAATGATGGGGATATTCTTATATATGCATCTTGTTAATGTCGGTTACCAGGTGTTCACCATATGAATGATTTTTATCTCTATGTATGGGATGTGTATTGAAATATGAAATCTTGTGGTCTATTGTTACGATTTGATATATATAGGTTAAACCTATAACTCACCAACATTTTTGTTGACGTTTTAAGCATGTTTATTCTCAGGTGATTATTAAGAGCTTCCGCTGTCGCATACTTAAATAAGGACAAGATTTGGAGTCCATGCTTGTATGATATTGTGTAAAAACTGCATTCAAGAAACTTATTTTGTTGTAACATATTTGTATTGTAAACCATTATGTAATGGTCGTGTGTAAACAGGATATTTTAGATTATCATTATTTGATAATCTACGTAAAGCTTTTTAAACCTTTATTGATGAAATAAAGGTTATGGTTTGTTTAAAAATGAATGCAGTCTTTGAAAAACGTCTCATATAGAGGTCAAAACCTCGCAACGAAATCAATTAATATGGAACGTTTTTAATCAATAAGAACGGGACATTTCAACTAGTACTCAAATCGTGTATACAAACTCAAAGAATCGTCAATTTAACATAAATCATAACAGAAATTTCAAATTTGTTCAAGAACATTTGTTTGACTTTTTATGTTTAAAACTTTAACTCATGAATTCTTGATCAATAGAAGGAATTGAGAGGTGTGATTTTACAGAAAGATTGACTAGTTGAATACTAACTTAACTGCATTCAAGGATTTGGAAATTGAATTCGAATTCGAGGTTTTTAATGAATGACTCAAGAATAGGGACGGTTCCTCTTTTTGTTTTAAGTTTTCTGTTTTTCTTTAACAATTGCAGTACTTGTTATAGGTAATGTGATGTATGATTGGAATAGAAACATGAATTGTTTCCCTGAAGTTGACTTGTAACTAGATTAGACAAGAAGTACACAGAATCTTCAATTAAGCAATTAAATATAAAAAAAATAAAAGAAATATAATTGCATAACAGATTTTGGCTTCATCTATTTGGATCGAATTTTTGTGTACTAGATGGGATTAAGACTTGTAACAAATTGGGATAAAAAAAAATATTACAGCTGTGAGGACCCGGGAATTTCCGACTAAATTTAAACTTAATCTTTATATGATTTCGATACGATAAGCAATGTATGTAATGTTGAGTCTAAAAAATTTTGAAATGATGTTCATATATTCATTTGACCTTTGACTAATCCCGACGATTCACGAACAATTGTTTGTAAATAAACATATGTTTATATATATAAAAGTATGTATTGAAAATGATAAAAGATAATTGAATTATTAGAAGTAAATATCAACAGTAATAAAACCAGCATTATTAATATTATTATTTTAATAAATTGATATAAAACTTGAAACATGTAATTGATATATCTTTATTAGATATTATCATTTCCAATATCATTAAGAATCATTATTATTAAAATTTATTATTAAGATATAACTTAATATCATAATAAATTTTGTAGTGTCTATTTAATATTATCTTTATAAAAGAAAAACGAACCTGATGGCTATGTTGTTTGTGATGTAGAGATTCATTATTATATTATTAAATATTACATAATTAATAAATTGTAATATTAATATATGAGATTACAAGTTAAAATATAGTTATTGTATTAACACAAAAATTGTTGTTACTACTTTCATTATTATTGATATTAATATCAATATTAAGATTATTAACATTATTATTAGTATTAATGATTTAATTATAAATATCATTATAAGAATGATTAAAAATTATAAATGAGTTGTAATTTAAAAAAAAATTAATTGTTATGGTTATCATTATCATTATTTTTATAAGAATAATACAAATGTATTATTATAATTAATGTAACTATTATTATTATTATTATTATTATTATTATTATTATTATTATTAGTATTAGTATTAAAAACATATTTAATAATTATTGATAGTAATTTAACATAAATTATAAAAATAAATAAAGGTACAAAATCTGTTCCCATATCTAACTAATTGAATTTTTTTCTATCCTCTTCTACACCTACGAATCTTTTTGTCGATCATAAAACCTACCAATTTAACTTTGAGTGATTATTATTGAGTAATCAATCAATCAAACGCACATATACTCCAATACTGCTATTTGATAAAAATGGGTTCTTTATTAATTTTTATTTTTCTGTCATAACCAGCACTTTTAATCTTTAAAATGATTTTGATCGAATTGAAGAAAAGTATAAATGTAGATCTCTTCTCATTCATGTCGTGAAGATATATGTGCAATCTCAAATACTAATACAAAGAAACGATCAAGAATTTGTCGAGTCAAAGATTAAAACAAGAAAAGTCAACGAGGTGTTCATCAAGAAATTAGCAATGGTTTTGATGTTATACATTAAATTAGTTATACAGAAAGTTTACCCGGATGATTTAAAGTCTTTTTCGTGTTGTAGCATTTTTCTAAAACATCACAAAAATCGAAAATCAAAATTTCTTTTTTTTACATATCTGCGTCGAACAACTTGCTGTTCTTTATTTTTTTAATTTTTTTTATTTATTTTCGCTTTTTGATTAATCAAAAACACACTACATATGTTACTGGTTTTTATTAAGTCTTAAACGAAATATAATTTTGTTGTTGTAATACCTGTGATCGATCTTAAATTAGATGAAGAAGATGGGTTAGAGAGGAAACAGAAATACAAGTTAAGTATATTAGAATCTGACTATAATCAGAAAATTAGTGACGGACGAATGGCAGAGGGTATAGTTGGGTGAGCGAGAGGTCTCGGGTTCGAACCTAGTCCGTGGCGTATTCTTTTTGAAAGCATGTTTCTTCAAAGGTTGTTACCCTTTATATTTACTATTATTGTTATTTGTATTATTATTATTATTATTATTATTACCAATTATTGTTATTATTAGTTGTTATTATTATTAATACTAGTAACTAGTAATATGTTTATTAGGATAATTAAAAGTAATATCATTATGGTTGTTATTAAATATAACTATTATTATTATTATTAACATAATTAGGAATGTTATTGTTATTATTATGAGTAGTTTGAAAATAATAAAATTTATTAATATTTTCCTTAAATACTAGTATTAGTGCCATTTTTTATAGTTATTAGTATTATTATTATTATTAACTTAGCTATTATAAAGGGAATAAGTATTAGTATTATTATTATTCTTATTATTATTATCATTATTATTATTATTATTATTATTATCATTGTTATTATTATTAGTATTATTATTATGATTGTTATAAGTATTATTAATAGGTTGATTATTATTAAATTGTATCATTTACGAGATATATATATTGTTACTAGTATATGTATTAATATTATTATGATTAAGGCTATTATTATTATGGAATATAATACAAGTTATCATTTTTCTCATTAATATTAGTACTAGTATCACTTTTGTAACTCTTAGTATTATTAATATTATTATTAAACAAAGGTATCATTTTTATCAATATCTTTATTAATATTAGCATTTTTAGCAAAGTTATTATTATTATTAGTAGTAAATCATTAATATCATAACCACCATAAATAGTAAAATTAATATTGTTACAAGTACTATTATTAATATCATTGTATTATCACTAATAGGGTTATTATTAACATATGTATATTATTAATGATATTATCATCATTTATCTTTACTAATATTAGCTTAGTATAATAAAACTACTGTTTGATAAACAAACTAAATACATACATAAATATACATATTTAACACATATAACATAACAACTATGAATATACAAAATGAACATATAATATATATATATATATATATATATATATATATATATATATATATATATAAATTTAATACATACATAAAAATTTAATATCTTTATATACAAAATGAACATATAAAATATATATATATATATATATATATATATATATATATATATATATATATATATATATATATATTATTAACATAAAAATAATATAACTAATACATTATTATATATTTGTATTCAATTACAACTACGAATATTAATAAATATACAAATGATATAGGTTCGTGAATCCGAGGCCAACCCTGCATTGTTCAATGTCGTCATATGTATTTTTACTACAAAATACAGTATTGTGAGTTTCATTTGCTCCCTTTTTACTCTTTACGTTTTTGGGCTGAGAATACATGCGAATGCTTTATTAACTATTTTACAATATTTACATGCGTGAGTTTCATTAATCCCTTTTTAAATGCTTTTACAATATATATTTTTGGAACTGATAATACATGCACTGTTTTTATAACTGTTTTATGAAATAGACACAAGTAATTGAAACTACATTATATGGTTGAATGATCGAAATCGAATATGCCCCTTTTTATTAAGTCTGGTAATCTAAGAATTAGGGAACAGACACCCTAGTTGACGCGAACTCTAAAGATAGATCTATCGGGCCCAACAAGCCCCATCCAAAGTACCGGATGCTTTAGTACTTCGAAATTTATATCATGTCCGAAGGAGGATCCCGGAATGATGGGGATATTCTTATATGCATATTGTGAATGTCGGTTACCAGGTATTCAATCCATATGAATGATATCTTTGTCTCTATGCATGGGACGTATGTTTATAATAAATAGAAATATGAAATCTTGTGGTCTATTAAAATTATGAAATGATTATTTATGTTAAACTAATGAACTCACCAACCTTTTGGTTGACACTTTAAAGCATGTTTATTCTCAGGTACGAAATAAATCTTCCGCTGTGCATTTGCTCATTTTAAAGATATTACTTGGAGTCATTCATGACATATTTCAAAAGATGTTGCATTCGAGTCGTTGATTTCATCAAGATTATTGTTAAGTCAATTATAGTTGGATATATTATGAAATGGTATGCATGCCGTCAACTTTCGATGTAATGAAAGATTGTCTTTTCAAAAATGAATGCAATGTTTGTAAATTGTATCATATAGAGGTCAAGTACCTCGCAATGTAATCAACTGTTGTGAATCGTTTATAATCGATATGGACTTCGTTCGGATGGATTAGGACGGGTCTTCACAGTTGGTATCAGAGCGATGGTCTTAGCAAACCAGGTCTGCATTAGTGTGTCTAACTGATAAGTCATTAGAATGCATTAGTAAGTCTGGACTTCGACCGTGTCTACATGTCAAAAGTTTTGCTTATCAATTCGTGTCGAAAATTACCTGCTTATCATTCTTAGGGAATTACTTGTTTATCATTCTTAGTATAGACACATCTTATTGCATTGATTGCATGATTAGTGTATAGACAAAATTCATATCTTAGCATATCTGATAATTCATATCTTAGCGTATGTGTTATTATAAACTTTGCCTGACAGCTTCCGTAGATTTCTCCGTAACTTATGGGATTTTAGTATTATATATGCATATGTCAATTATGTATTGGAGGGTACTAATCTACATCCTATAATCTATTTCTTATCAAAAATCCTTCATCTGATCGTACGAGATGAATCCCTCAACCAGTTCGAGTCCCTCAGATTCCAATAGCTATTCCGATAGTTATTCCGATAGCAATTTCGACATGGATGTTCACCTAAGCTCCGAAAGCAGCGTCACCAGAATGAATCAACCAATCAGCCATCCCTAATTCATCTAATGGGTTCGTAGTCGACTTAATCAATGGAGACGTGAAGAAGGCGATTCCTTCCACCAATCGAATTCACCTCTTGAAAATGAACCTGAAGCACTTACCGGTGAACCAGTCTGAAAAATCATTTTCACCCTCATTTTCCGAATATCTCACCACGACTATATCATAACTCAGATTCTAAACCTTATTCATTCGCCCGTTCTTATGAACAATCATCCCGGAGTAATAAGTCAACGAACTACACGCCCGAGTTGTAGCCTTGAAAAATATGGTGCAAAACGTACCAGCTTCAGCAACATCAACGGCACCAACAGTACCATCAACATCAATACCAGTACCACCAACAACCCAAGTTCAACATCTCACACCTCAACATCTCATTATGTACCTCGAGCATAATCATCAATTTGCGAATCGTTCTACATCATTTATCTTCGTTCGACATGGCGATTATGTAATCACTAATGTTTTAGAGATTACATATTCTTGTTCTAACGGTAAATCAAATGAGTTTAATATCATATTGACTCATTAAATCCATGATTACATCTGAAGAAAATATATATGTATATATATTTTTCATAAAGACTGTAATTAAAAATTCTTTCGTACAAACCGTTAATGGTGAAAATATTTTAACGGGTAGGTAATACCCGAGGAATATTTAGATTTCACATTAATAAGTTACACTGTACATTCTTCGAATCTGATTCAACAGTCATTTACTATCCTACTTACATCTACCGATATACGAATCCGTTCACCACAGAATAACCATTTTCATTCAATTTTATATTTGGATTTTGATTTATCAGAATCCAACAAGTGGCATAATGAAGAAAAGATTTGACAAAATAAAATTTGTTAGAAACAGACAAATTAACTATGAGAAATTTTGTTAAGAATCCACGCTAACTGTTCCTAGCTAACTGTTAATTCCGTATTACCTTTTATTTATCGCAATTTATTTATCGCAATTTATTTATCATAATTTAATTATCGCAATTTAATTATCACATTTATTTTATCGCAATTTTAATTCTCGCAATTTTATTTATCGTCATTTAATTTTTGTTATTTACTTTACGCACTTTATTTATCGTTATTTAATTTCTGTTATATATTTTTACGCACTTTAAATATCGGGACACGTATACAAGGTTTTGACATATCATATCGACGCATCTATATTTATTATTTGGAATAACCATAGACACTCTATATGCAGTAATGATCGAGTTCTCTATACAGAGTTGAGGTTGATTCTACAATAATATATATAATTTGAGTTGTGATCGAGTCTGAGACATGTATACGGGTCACGATACGTATTAATTAATTCGAATATTATATATTAAATTATATATGAATTGTTGAATTGCTAACTGTGGACTATCAATCGAGGACTACCAACATTGGACAATTAAAATGAATTAAAATATTGATTATAACATATGAAACTAAACAAATCTTCAAGTTTGCCACTTGATTTCATCTTAAACCTCATTTGTATCTTGACGATTACAATCTGCGTTCAAACCTTTTATGATTCTTGAAAACACCTCAATCGATAGGATGAATCAACCGCACTTCATCTACGGAAGGAAAGATTTTTGGTATATAGTTATGCACCTGAGAAACTCTCGGTAACTGAGTAAAAGTTTAACACGTAGCCGCGTCAGATCCTTTGGTATTTATTAGCAAAAATAACTTTGCGATCTCTTTTCAAAGTAGCAAATTTTGTCACATCTCCAGCAAGTCAACTTCGACTTTTCAGTTGGACAAGCCTTATTATAATCTTGATTTATAAGCTTGCCTTTCGTCATCGTTACCGGGGAACTGTTTATATTCCACCACATTAATAGAAACTTATCAGCAACTTCATTACTCATCGACTTAAGTTCTCCGAAGAATCATTATATTTGTTCGTTAAAACCCTATCATATACTCAACCGCATCTTGTAACGAGAACTGCCATACCAATTACCGAGAATCAGTAATCAGTATTTTGAAATCTCGCAGCATGTCTACATCAACAGTTATATGTAAACATATAACATTTATCTCTTAGAATTATGATCTTCCATTCTGAAATTCTGAAAAGCACCCAGTCTACAAATCAATACCACAAATTCTGAAAAAGCTGAATACAGCAGCAAAAACTGTACACGACCTTAACTGTAGAAAGTTTGATGATAAAGAATGGAGTATTGGAAACACTCAATAGAAAATTTAGTACCGAAAAGCGGATTATGCAAAACTATGAAGGAAACCATGGACAAATCACAAAGAATAAGTTTGACTTCAAAGAATCCTAATGATTCAATGCCTGCTGAAGTCTTTAGTGAATATCTTGCTCCTTACTCTAAACCATTGCGGACAATAGTTTTCATCATCCTCTGATCTTAAATATTCAAAGATATTATCGTATCTTTCATTTTAAATATCCTCGATATTTCTGAATATATTTTCATAACTAATCTTATCTGAACTCATTTATCTCTTTGAACTATCAGTGTTACATCATATAGAAACTGTTAGTTTCTATATTATGTAAACTTTCGAGCCTAAAATATGAATGTTATTGAAGTAATGTTGGGAACTGATGCATGAGTTAGTATAATATAATGACACTTGATCA
This sequence comes from Rutidosis leptorrhynchoides, assembly GCF_046630445.1. NCBI lineage: Eukaryota > Viridiplantae > Streptophyta > Magnoliopsida > Asterales > Asteraceae > Rutidosis > Rutidosis leptorrhynchoides. The sequence goes on along the minus strand of NC_092337.1, from coordinate 367,883,225 downwards.
ACGTGATTATATTACAGTAAGTCATGCTGAGTTTCTAATGAGACGTGATGATTCACAGATCATAACGTCATCACGTTCCTTGTTACATAACTCTTTTATTCTGCGTAACTTCTGAACATATCAAGAATATATATTCTTGATAGTTCTATACTCAGTGATTCTGATAATTTGACAAATCAAATCGTGCCAATACCTTCTTTCTTATTTAGAACATGATGTTCATCCGAAATTCCATACTTATGAATTCTGTACCATTACTCGCTTTACTAGAGGTCGAGAGGATAATAAAAAGGCAAAGAGATCTAAAATATAAGAGAAAATATAAAGCCCAATGAAAACACCAAAATTACAAACCGTGGATATCAGTACGTATAGCAATATAAAGACACGAGAGGATTATAAATACAATAATCCCTAGAGCATAATAGAAATAAACAGATTCTTTAGGTGGGAGTTGGAAAAGAAGAACGATCATTGCGATAGTTAGAATAAGAACAAGGATCAGAACAGGGTTAAGCATTTTCATAAATCATTTAAATTTGGGAATTGAGTATAGAAGTGGTGAAAATAAATGGAACGGAAAAGGTAAATTTATAAAGGAAATATCAGACGTAGTAATCGGGGCAGATCACCGTATTTAATTAAAGAGATCTTAATTTCCATAAATCTCGAAGAATCAGATCTTATAGATCTTCAAGATTTTCTTTAAATCCCTTGAATTCCGG